>NW_020200712.1:85557-110956 GCF_001531365.2 Cynara cardunculus var. scolymus | reverse complement strand
AGACTCAGCTCGATCTCCTTAAGCCAACACATAGCTTTAACAGGATCACGCTCACCAGAAAACTTTTTTGAGGTTTACATGCAAGAAACATCTTGATATCTCCTCCCTTTTGTTTTGAGGATGCAGTAATAGGTACAGATGTACCAGTTACCGGTGTACTAGCTCCGACTTCCTCTCTCTCAGAATTTCTTTCCATATTTGGATCAGTTTGATTTGTATGTCTTAACAAATTTACCAAACTCTCCTGAAATTTTCCCAACTCAGTTGCCAACATATCTTGAGTAATATGTTCAGGGTCGAAAACATTATGTCCACCCCTCGCTCTTCCTCGACCTCGGCCAGACATTGAACTTTCTTGAGCCGAAAATTCCTGTTCCCCACGAGTTTCTTGTCTAATACCTCGACCTCTTCCTCGTCTTCTACTACGACTTCGTGTTTCTATTACATTTTCTGGATTCTCTTCTTGCGTAACATTCCTTCTTCCCCGACCTTTTCCATAGCCAGCAGAGGTCCTTTCCGATTGATTGGGATTATTTTCTCAGTACGTAATCTTTTCTGTCACATTTAAACACACATGATTATTCTCATAATCATAACATAATAACACACTTATCCTCATGTCTACTCATACCTCAGATTATATCAATCATATATAATCTACCTTTCTCATAATAGTTTCAGCTATAACATATTCCYATGTTCATAGACCCAGTTAAACCTATTATCTTAACTTTCCACATCTCTAGTTTAAGTCTATGTTTTTCGCAAATACCCAGATCCCTTAAACTAAGGCTCTGATACCAACTGTAACAACCCTCATATTCTATATATGGAACAACCTTCATATTCCATATACATAAAAATTCACATCATCATACTCATAATACTAAAATATAATCATTACAAAACATAGACTATCAAAATCTATCCTTAATACATAAACAAGTAAACTATTATCATCATTCAGACTTTTCCCTTGCCTTTATCTTTCAACATACGCAGATCTGCAAAACAGGTTAGTCCAACATCTGAGCGTTAGACCAAAAGGTCTAGTGAGTGTATGATCTCATAAAACAATATACATTCCAAACAATCAGTTTAGAATCAAACCTGTTCCAAAACATATCATATTTATGTTTCTCGCGGTTACACCACCATTATATCACTCTTGCGGTTACACCGCCATCTCATTCATAGTTACACTGTCATTATAACACTCTCGCGGTTACACCACCATCTCACTCGCAGTTACACTGCCATTACATCACTCTCGCGGTTACACCGCCATCTCACTCGCAGTTACACTGCCATTACATCACTCTCGCGGTTACACCGCCATCTCACTCGCAGTTACACTGCCACTACATCACTCTCGCGGTTACACCGCCATCTCACTCGCAGTTACACTACCATAATATCACTCTCGCGGTTACACCGCCATTATATCACTCTCGCAGTTACACCGCCAATATATCACTCTCGCAGTTACACTGCCATAATATCACTCTCGCGGTTACACCGCCATCTCACTTCATTAGAAAAACATTTCCCAAAAACATTCTATTTTCATCCAGACTTGAAGTCCGGTCAAAACTCGTCCGGATTAGAAGTCCGGTAAAAACTCTTGAAAATATATTAACATCCTTGTCCGGATTAGAAATCCGGACAACACATCACTTTCTTTGTCATCCGGTTTAGATTAAACCGGACAATACATATTTCAACCTTTGACCGGTTTAACACAATCTGGCCAATACATCACTTGAATTATTTAAACGGTTTACACATTATCCGGTCACCTCTTGTCCGGTATAAAAGATATCCGATCACCACTTGGCCGATTTACACATTACTCCGGATACCTCTTGGCCGGTTTATACGTTATCAACATAAAATGTAATTGAATTCACAATAACCAGTTCTAAAATGCTTATCAAATCATATATAAAGCAATACATAGTCAAAGATCTAAACACTCACCTTTTAAAGATTGAGAATCAAAGCTTTGGAAACCTTTTCTTCTTCTTCTTGTGCAATCCTATTTTTTCAGAGTAAAACTAATTATGGTATGTGTTTTTGTGTGTCTTTTACTTCATAAAAATTATATATATGTGCACCACCAAAAAGAAAAGTGAGGGGCGGTTCATGAACCGACTCCCCCTCTTTTCTTATTTTTTTTTTTAAAAATCCATACACACATATCCATATCATACACATATATATATATATAATATATATAATATATATAAACTTAATTTAATACCAGAATATTACAATATTCACTCCTTAAAAGAATTCCGTCCCGGAATTCACTTAAGCAAAAAGATAGGGATATTTCATCCGCATTTCCGATTCTGGTTCCCAGGTGGCATCTGTTCCTTTATGATAACGCCACTGAACCTTTACTAACCCAATCTCTTTGTTTCGTAACTTCTTCACCTTATAGTCAGTAATTTGCTCAGGGGTTTCTTCAAAACATAACTTTTCATCTACCTTAATTTCAGGTAATGGTACTGCCACATCTGGACTTAATAGACATTTTCTCAAATTTGACACATGAAACGTGCCATGAATTCCACTTAATTCTAAAAGAAGTTCTAACTTATAAGCCACTTCTCCAACTCTTCCAATAATAGGGAATGGTCCAACATATCTTGGACTTAACTTCCCTTTCTTTCCAAAACGTACTATTCCTTTCCAAGGTGATACTTTCAACATTACTTTATCACCTATTTGGAACTCAATCGGCTTCCRACGTTTATCTGCATAACTTCTTTGTCTATCTTGTGCCGCTTTCATTCGTTCTCTTATTATCCCAATTTTATCTGTACTTTGCTGAACTAACTCAGGCCCAGCTAACTGTCTTTCACCTATGTCATTCCAGCACAAAGGAGTTTGACATTTTCGTCCATACAAAACTTCAAAAGGTGCTGCCTGAATACTCAAATGATAGCTATTGTTGTATGCAAATTCAACCAAAGCCAAATGACTATCCCATGACCCTCCGAAATCAATAACACAAGATCTCAACATATCTTCTAAAGTTTTGATAGTTCGTTCACTCTGTCCATCTGTTTGAGGATGATAAGTTGTACTTAGCTTTATTTGTGAACCCATTTCTCTCTGAAAACTCTTCCAAAACATAGAAGTGAAACGACTATCTCTATCAGAAACAATTGATAACGRAACACCATGTCGTGTTACTATCTCATCAAGATACAACTTTGCCAATCTTTCTATTGAATATGACTCTTTCATAGGTAAGAAGTGTGCAGATTTAGATAACCGATCTACTATCATCCATATAGCATCATACCCTTTCGATGTTCTCGGTAATTTGGTTATGACAACTGGAGCTGCTGGGTTAATTTCAACTCTGCCAGTCTCGATTCTGGCAGGAATTCCCATAATGGAAGTCAAGGTTTCCCTTTGCTTTCCCATTTCTTCAGCAAACATGTCTCTAGTCACGTATTCTGGTTGTGGTATCTGTTCCTGATTCATATTTTCAAAATTGGATTCTGCTTGATCTGTATTGTTTTCTGGTTGACTAGCTCTGCCTTGACCTCTGCCTCTGGCCCTTCCTTTGCTTCTGCCTCTGCCCTCAGAGGTACCAATAGGAGCTATAATAGRAGAATCTTCTTCTTCATTAGTGGGGTTGGGGCGGGTGATCCTCTCTGACCTTCTAGATCTACTTGTCATCTGTAGATTTCAAAATTCATAAACATATCTTCATATTCCCAAATAAAATAAAGTTTCCAAGTTCAGTTATGTACCTGTAAATTCAAAATTACATTGGCCAGATGTAATCCGAAAATACCTTACACACTGACCTCTTAACTTATCATATTTATTCCAAATGTGCTAACCATGTCTCGGACCCTAATATGCAATGAAACAGTTTAAGTCTAGGCATCATGCATGTGAATACCTAAATCTCTTAAACACAGGCTCTGATACCAACTATGTAACGCCCCCCAAAACCATACATTGCATATAACATATATATCATACATAGAATACATGTTGCCTCCCACATAGGTCCATAATACAAAAGTCTATAAATTACATAGATAAAAAAATTCCAAAAGTACATGCTCTTGTATCCTAGCATCCAAGCTTCAATATATAGCAAAGCACATAGGGAAGTAATTCACATAATGCTCTTTCCCTTATTATCATTACCTGCACACATATTTTTGAAAACACAAAAATGAGGGTTAGACATGAATRTCTAGTGAGGTTCCCTTTTTATGTAATGYASGGTGAAGATCACCAAAACCTATATTTCAAATACTCCATAGGTAAAAAATTCTAAATCATAATCCATTTCGGTCCATCGGGCCTCTGGTTCCAAACACCACACTTGTAATATATAACAAGAATGAGGACCAGAGCCCCTCTGGTCTCTCTACCAGAGCTTCTTGTTTCTCGACCAAAGCCTCTGGTTGCACTACAAGAGCTTCTGGTTTAAAAGACAAGACCAACCAGAGCCCCTTTGGTCTGTTTTTCATAAAAAGATTCTAAGTATAAAAATCTTTGAATTATCTTTTAAAATGTAAATTTGACACAGAGCTCGTTTCTTACAAATACAGAGCCTCTGGTTTAACTAAAACTTTGCAAAAGACTTGTATAATTTTCAACCCATTATCCAGAGCTTCTGGTTCTATATTGAGGTCCAACAAGAGCCCTTCTGGTTCCTTACAAGGAACAACCAGAGCCCCTCTGATTCCTCGTAAAATGAACATTCGTATCCAAAACACTTTTAACCAAAACCAATAACCATAGGCCATATTTTCCCATAACCATAACATCAATACTACTATTTCCAATAAGAACAACATCTCTGAATCCTCAAATCACCAAGAAGAGAGAACTCCAATCTGTTGTAATCTTAATAGATATGATAGCAAGAGTTATACCATGCACACACACACAACGACCATCCTTGTTACTTCCATCAATCCCCTGTTTATAGCAATAGCTATCCATCACACACAACGACCATCCTTATTTTTCCTGAAATTCATATGTACTATTTCATCCAATGACATGCTGCAGACCTTTTCTGTCAGAGTGAACCTCGTTCATAGTTTTATCCAAAATCTATAGACTATTTCATCCAATGACGGAACAAAATCACATACGTCAGAGTGAACCTCGTCTATAGTTTTAACCAAATCATATTCTCAGCACAGGTTTATATTCAAAACTTCCAATCCATAAGAACAATCTGTTCTTCATATGATTTCTCAATCGTCTGTTTTTGCTTAATCCTCAAAACAAAATACCAAATCCAAACTATTCCTTCAAACACAGTTCTTGCTCAATTTAAAACAGGTTTAAGCTTTTCAATTCATAAAACAGTTTCTTTTAAAAACCGTTTAAACAGTTCTACTGGATTCTTTTAAATTTAAACTCATCAATATTCCATAATTTATTGAATCAAATAGTATATAAAACTCACAATTTCTAATCGACGGTAGTTTAAAACTCACAGGTTATATCAAAACAGTAGTTAAACTCACAATTTCTAATTGACGGTAGTTTAAAACTCACAGGTTATATCAAAACAGTAGTTAAACTCACCTTAAAATAACAGATTCTGCAAATTATCACGCACCAAATCACATAATCTTTAAACAGCGATATTCTTCAAGAATATTTTTCAAGAACTTCTTTCAAGAACACTTTCACCGCCTTTAAATATCTCTTGTATATTTTGTAAAATAGTGAACTGATAAGGTCCTTACCTTATTCTCTTTCTTTTATACATAGGATGAGGCGGTGGTAAATATCTTTCAATATAAAATCATTTAGGCGGTGGAAAGATAAGATTTTATAATCAACCATTCTTAACCATGAAGGTTTGAATTATAATATTCCCACATATTATTTTATCATATAACCGCAAATAAAATTTCCACATGCATGCATAATATCCAATAACCACACATGTGCACATAATTCATGCATTTATCTTTTAGACAACATGCATACTATCACATAATTCACATAATGAATACATAAATTTACCTCAACCAAGGTTTGTAGAAAAACCAATTATAACAGACTTCGAATAAATCGCACAATTCACAAAATAAATCGCACAAAACACAAACGACTTACCAAGCGTATTAACCTAAATCGCTCACTAAGTCGAACAAGAATCCAACGATTTATCTTTAATCCGATTAAGACTTACCCGGTTTAACCTAATCCGAACAAAATCAATTCACAAATATTACAATTCTTAAATCGAACAAGCTATAGGATTTACAAAACGAATTAAGAGTTATCTGGACTAGTATTCAAGCAAAAACACAATTTTAACACTTTTTCACCAAAAAATGGATCAAAACTTCAAAAAATATGAATTTTTGAAGAACACCAACATATTTTGTAAATTCAAAATTCGACCAAAACAGGTTCAAAACTTGTTTAAAACAAAATCAATGTGAATCAAAGTTGTTCTAAATCAAATTGCGAATTCAGCGATGTAGATTTTATCGATTAACAGTCAATATCCAAGTGATTTCAGCCAAAAATGTGATTCTGGACTAAGAACTCGATGAACAGATGAAGAACAGCAAAAACACAGATCAATTTAATCCTTTAAATTCTGTGCAAAATTCTTGATAAAATTGTTTAATCCTCTAAACAAATTGCTGCAGCTTGCTCAGATACCAATTGAAAAGCCCAAAATCAGACAAATATGATTATGATCTTCAAGAATTAAGAACAAGATGAAGATTAGAGAAAATATGATCACCAAATTTCTTGTAGATTTCTTGAGAGAATTTTCAGCACTAATCAGAATGATTACAGAATTGTTAATGACAATTACAAGGCTAATGACTATTTATACTAAGGAAAGCATTAAACCTATCTATTACAAAGCATATAAAATGAAGAACATGAATTACAAGGCTAATGACTATTTATATATGTAGATTTTACAATGAGGCTCTTACCAAAATTACACTAAGAAAATCTATACATAGGGTCAAACTTGAACCCTTCAAAGTCAAAGTCAAACTACAAGAAAAGTCAAACACGATGACTTTTACAACAATTATAGACAATTTTATCTTTTCAAGACGAATACAATTTAACACTGAAATTCAGTCCTAACAAATAGGATCTTGATTCTTTAATTTGGGATGGAGAAAGGGTTTGATTACTTACTTGAGGAACGACGATGATCGATTTCCCTAAAGAGTGCGGTTGTAGAAAGTAATTTGAGAGCTTGGAGAGACTTCAATGGCGGTTTTGAGAGCTTGAAGACGACGAGTTCTTGAAAATCTTTGTAAGCGTAAAAAGGAAATTGGGGGAAAAAGATTTGTTTAAATAGAAAACAAATAAAGCACTCGAGTGAAATCGCGCCCCCCAAACGTCAGATAACTGAAGCGGTTTTCGTACCACCTGTGGGGAGTTGCCACGTGGCCTGCCAGTTGCAAATGGTGCCTCCCGAATTTGAAAAATTAAAATAACAGGCGGTGACGCTTAGTTAAATGTCAGCTAATTAAATTTTTTAATAAATAAGAACTGTAGGCCTTCTCTTTAAAAAAATATATTTTAAACATAAAATGAAGAAGAATTTTAACAAGTGTATATACTCTGGTTTGAATGAAACAACAACCATTAGACAGAAACTCTGTATTGGAGTACAGAGTTGTTGTGTGTAGATTGTTTAAAGAATTTGAAAAAGAACCCAGAGTACTGCATAAAAGAAAGATAACATACCTTAGGATCTCATACAGAGGCTCATGGTTGAACTATACATGTCCTCTGTCTAGTAAACTTATTATGTTTAGAGGCAGAAGATTTGTCCTATAATCATAAAAGTTTTGAGGAAGAGGCTTTGTATAGCATATACATAGGCTCTGTATGATGCATGATCTAACGCTCCCCCTTGACTTGAGCTTTGCTTGACCTGCTCTCCCTTCAACTATGCTTGGATCATATATGATAAGTAATGAATAAGCAAGAGGAACAAGGTACAGAGGCTATGCATGTACTAAGTAGAGGCTTTGTATCACAAGAAAACTTATACTTGAGCAAGAGGCTTTGAATGTACTATGCAGAGGCTCTGTCTCATGGATCAAGACTTAAAACTAAACAAAAGTATGCTTATAAGGGATGTAGAGGCTCTGTATAGTACATACAGAGGCTCTGTCTTAGTTGGAAAGATTGAGCATACCCAACTTGCTAACCAAAAAGTTAAATCTTATTTCATCAAGAGCCTTTTGTGAATATGTCAGCAAGTTGTAAATCTGTACTAACGAAAAACATTTCAATCGTACCTTTCTCTACATGGTCCTTGATGAAATGGTAGCGWACGTCGATGTGCTTTGTTTTAGAATGTTGCACAGGATTGGGTATGATTGCGATGACACTTTCCGAGTCACACTGAATTGGAATCTTGTCAAAATCAATGCCATAGTCTTTCAGTTGAGTTTTCATCCATATCACTTGGGAACAGCAACTGGCTGCGTCTACATACTCTACTTCAGCCATGGAAATAGAGACGCAGTTCTGCTTCTTTGAAGTCCAACTTATGAGCTTGTCTCCTAGTAACTAGCAACTCCCTGATGTACTCTTTCGATCAAGTTTGCATCCTGCGTGATCAGAATTTGTGTACGCAATAAGATCAAAACCAGAATACTTTGGATACTAGAGACCCAGAAATTTAGTTCCTTTAAGGTATCTACAGATTCTTTTTACAGCCAATAGGTGAGATTCCTTAGGATTTGCTTGATATCTTGCATAGAGACACGTAGCAAACATGATGTCTGGTCTACTAGCCGTGAGGTACAGTAGTGATCCAATCATTCCAAGGTAAGTCTTAACATCCACCGGTTTTCCAGATGGATCAATGTCAAGCTTAGTTCCCATTGCGATTGGTGTTCTAATTGTAGAAGAGTTGAGGAGTTGGTATTTCTTTAATATGTTAGAGACATACTTAGCTTGGCTAATAAAAATACCATCATCCCTCTATTTTACTTGCAAGCCGAGGAAGAATGTTAATTCTCCCATCATGCTCATTTTAAACTCGCTCTTCATTAAAGCAGAGAACTTATCACAGTGCCTCTGTTTGTTGAACCAAAGATAATGTCGTCCACATAAATTTGTACTAGAATAATCTCACCTTTATACCTCTTAATGAACTAAGTAGTATCGATTTTACCTTTTTCAAAACCATTCGATAAGAGAAATGACGATAGACGTTCATACCAGGCTCGAGGTGCTTGTTTAAGTTCATACAGACCTTTGTCCAAGAAATAGACGTGCTCTGGATGTGTGGAGCTTTCAAACCCCAGAGGTTGTTGAATGTAGACTTCCTCTTTCAGCTTGCCATTCAAGAAGGCTGACTTGACGTCCATTTGAGAGACTCAGAATCCTTTATGAGTAGAGAAGACTAAGAACAAGGGTATAGCTTCTAGCCTTGCTACTGGCGCAAAGGTCTTGTCATAGTCTATGCCTTCTTTCTGGCAATAGCCTTTTGCTACGAGTCTGGCTTTATTCCTCACAACGATCTCATCCCCATCCTTCTTATTCCTGAAGACCCACTTACAGCTAATAGTAATTTTATCCTTAGGTAAAGGCACAAGAGTCCATACCTTATTCCTTTCGAATTATTGGAGCTCTTCTTGCATGACATCAACCCAACTTGGGTCTTGTAGGGCTTCATGGACTTTCTTAGGCTCTATCATGCTTAGAAAGTTTACGAATAAACATTCATTAGCCGTGGCAGCCCTTGTCTTTACACCGTTGGAAGGTTCACCAATGATCTGGTGAAAAGGATGATCCTTTGACCATCTTATTAGTCCCTAATAATCAATTTTTAAGTAAATCTTCAAATCAACAATGGCAGAGATGATTTTCAATTAAGAACATGTAAAAGGAGATAGAGAGGATTTGTCAAACTAGTCAAACTTCACTATTACATATCTGATTTTACAATGGAGCTCGCTTCCTCAAATTAAAAGGATTTACCCTTTATATAGGGTCAAACATCTAGACAAAGTCAAATCAAACTATCTAAGGAAAGTCAAACACGGTGACTTATATACAATTATAGACAAAATTAACTTTCAAGACGGATACAATTTTACACTGATTTTCAATCCTAACATTCTCCCACTTTGTATTCAGACTTGATAGAATTTCCGCGCTTTGAGTCTCGTTTGAACTTTGATGCTTTAAAGCACTCTATGTCTTCTTCAAAAACAATCTCCAACTTGATATTTTCAGACAATCATTTGTTTGAGAAAGATCTTCTAACATTCTCCCCTCGAATGTAGAACCGCGATGATCTTCTCTTTTGACAATGTAAAACAGAAACAATAACAATCTTCAGAATTGATCTTCAACAAACTATTGTAAAATAGATCTTCACATTCAACAACTCTCAGACATTGTAGCATCGGAATAATCTTCTGTAATCATCTTAGTCACACTCCTTTTGAGTCTTTTTGCCATCATTGAAGTTACTCCCCCTTGATCTTTACAACAAATTCCCTTTATAATGTTCGGAATTGAACATTTCATTCATTATTACATACTCCCCCTTATGATGAAATAAGAATCATGACATCATACACAAGGATGAATGAAATTTCCCGCGAAAGCCGTCAATTCATGAAATTGTAAGTATATCTTTTCAAATCCACTTGTTTAATCTTTTCAGATTAAGGGAATGGGAAGATAACAACAAATTTCAACGTATGAAATTGTTTTCAATCTTATAAAAAAATTGGCCTGTGGGTATAACAGATATACTTAGTACAACGGATGTACTGTATATATATGAGACTTTATTAGGCTCATCTCATCAGGTCTTCCATTCAATCATCGATAGCTTAATAATAGCATATCTATGAATGTTTTAGCAAAAAAACATATAAAATGCAAAATCTGTGTAGTGTAGAAAGATAAAGCAACATATGGTTCTGTTAAGGCTCAAAAAGATAAACCGTGTTGACTACACAAATTTATCAGACTCAATTAGTGATCAACAACTTGAAGGGGGGACATATATCTTTCTGATTCAACATCAACTTTCTCCGAATGAGAAATTGATAGATGATGAGCTGCGTTCCCCAAGTGTTATTGAAACACTTATCTGTTGAGAGATAAATGAGTAGCTGGTGGGGTTGTGACAAGAATTGGTCTAAGCTTTGCCTTTTTCAATACTAGTCTCGAAAGAATTGAGAACTAATAGATTATGTGGTATGCCCGGATTTTAGAAGTTTGGAACAGGATTCTTATGTTCTTTTAATATTAGCACAACTCTCGTCAATTCTTTTGTCTCACAGCAACTACCCTTCTCATTTTCATTTTAGTCTCAACACACAAACCCTTTTGTATATAAAGCTCACTCAGATATGGTTGTCCTCATGGGTAGGTTTGTCTGTTCTGACATTACATTGAGGTATTTTTGATAAGCACTCAGTCCTTCCTAAAGTTTAACATTATGGACAGTTGATCACAAACAGTTGATAAAAAATATTATTGCAGATAAGCACATTAATCAGATAAAGTTGATCAAGAAATTTGGCTTTTAAGCACAATCAATAAAGGAATGATACAACAACGATCAGATTATTCGGTATGCAAGAGAAATGAATGACGATCTGTAAGAACGAGTTTACAGAATCTGATTAAAAAATGAAGTGTATATCAATTAAGGTAAAAAAAATCAGAAAAATCAACTTTTAAATACAAACGAACGTATTATCACCGACAATGATTTTCGTATAAGAGACGTGATAATAACAGTTTGAAGAATAGCTGAAACAGGTATTGGAGTTATGTATGATGAGAAATTATGCAAGTAAAATCTCTGGTAATACCTGTTCAGAAAATGTACTCGTTTAAAAAAATTTATTCACTTCTCAAAAACATTTATTTAACTTTTAGAGACTCCCCCTAGAAAGTAGATTATAGAAATGATTCGATTCAGCTCAAGAATAAAAAAAAATTAAGAAAACATGTTTAACACGGGTCCTAAACTGTGTGTTTAGAAACCACACTCGGTAAAGCACGGGTCCTGAACTGAATTGTTCATAATCCTTTGTTTGAAACAGATTACAACTCCCCCTGCATTAGTGTATCACTGATATGGTATTCTGTTCAGCACAAAAAATGACACACCTGCAAAATTTGATCAAATAGATTTTGGTACCTAAATGAATTTGGGTCCTATTTTGTTAGTATCAGGCTTGTTAGGATCAAGCGCTTACCACTACGCCAAAAGCAATTGCCTTGGTGAAGGCGCAACTTTATTTCCCTTATAGCATGGCAGCCAGCGTCACGTTTCGATTTAGGAAGATGCTGGTCCTATGACCCAACATTCCCCCCCAGCATCTGCCAACACTAACGAGAGCTTCGCTAGAAGTCAAGGGTTACACAGCATGCCTTTCGCATAAATATGCACACCTTGCATATTATGCACACCATGGGATTCGAACCCGTGACCTGCTCTGATACCAACTGTTAGGATCAAGCGCTTACCACTATGCCAAAGCAATTGCCTTGGTGAAGGCGCAACTTTATTTCCCTTATAGCGTAGCAGCCAGCGCCACGTTTTGATTTTGGAAGATGCTGGTCCTATGACCCAAAAATTAAGAACATTCAAGAACATAAAATCATGAAAAATTCAGAAATTTCAGCAACTCTTGGTGATTTCTTCAAACATATTTCCTGCAAATCCCCTTTGATACCAATAGTGTGTCCCACTACAATGATCAATCTTCAAGCAATCTTCATAACAATGGCATATTTGAATATTTCTTTAAGAACATTCATAAGAGTTGAGAGAGAAAGTCAAACTTCACATTCTGGTCAAACCTTCTATTATACGTATCAGATTTTACAATGAGCTCTCTTGTCTAGATTTACAAAGACATCACCCTATTTATAGGGTCAAACTTCTAGACAAAGTCAAAGTCAAACCTATCTAAGAAAAGCCAAACACGATGACTTTTACAATTATAGACAATATTTAACTTTCAAGACGAATACAATTTAATACTGATTTTCAGTCCTAACAGATGTGTTGAAGGCTTTTGTGATCAGTGAACACTGTGCACTTAGTACCATAAAGGTAATGTCTCCAGATCTTAAGCGCAAATACTACGGCTCCTAATTCTAGATCATGTGTAGTATAGTTCTTCTCGTGCACTTTGAGTTGCCTTGAGGCATATGCAATGACCTTATCTTTTTGCATTAGTACGCATCCTAATCCTTGATGTGATGCGTCACAATATACCACAAAGTTTTTCGAACCTTCTAGTAAAGATAAAATAGGTGCATTACATAGTTTATTCTTAAGAGTCATGAATGCCTCTTCTTGTTTTTCTCCCCGAACAAACTTCTTGTCTTTTTGAGTGTGAGTGGTTGCGCAATTTTTGAAAACTTCGAATGAATCGCCGATAGTAGCCTGCCAAACCAAGAAATTGACAAATTTCCGTCGGGGTTCTTGGGGCTTCCCATTTCTTAATGGCCTCAATCTTTGCAGGATCTACCTGAATCCYTTTTTCATTAACCACATGACCAAGAAATTGTACTTCACGAATCCAGAATTCGCATTTGGAGAATTTTGCATACAATTTCTGGTCCCTAAGTAGTTCTAATATCAATCTTAAGTGTTGCTCATGATCCTTCTTACTTCRTGAATAAATTAGTATGTCATCTATGAAGACGATTACAAATTTATCCAGGTATGGTCTGCAAACCCTATTCATCAGATCCATAAAGACTGCCGGTGCAGTGGTTAACCCGAATTACATAACCAAAAGTTCGTAATGACCGTATCGGGTCCTAAATGCCGTTTTGGGGGTGTCCTCTTCTCGAATTCTCACTTGATGATATTCGGATCGAAGATCGATATTTGAAAAGTATACAGCACCTTGAAGTTGATCGAACAAATCATCGATTCTAGGAAGAGGGTATATATTCTTGATGGTCAACTTATTAAGTTCCCTATAATCAATGCACATTCGCATTGACCCATCTTTCTTTTTGACGAATAGAACCGGTGCACCCCCATGGTGAGAAACTAGGTCTTATGAATCCTTTATCCAATAGTTCTTGGAGTTGACCTGAAAATTCTTGTATTTCTGATGGGGCCAATCGATATGGTGTTTTTGCTACTGAGGCAGCCCCAGGAATTAAGTCGATACCGAATTCGACTTGTCTTGGCGGGGGTAGTCCTGGTAAATTCTTGGGAAATACTTCAGGAAACTCCCGAATCACAGGGAAATCTTCAATACATCTTTCTTCAACCTTCTTATCTGTAACGTGTGCAAAAAATGCAACATAATTCTTCTTTAAGTACTTCCTCATCTTCATGCATGATACTATCTTAATTTTCCGATCTGACTCGTCCCCTTGAATTATAATTGTTTCACCTCCCTCTTGAGGAATTCGGATAATCTTTCCCAAACAAACTATTTCAGCTCGATATTTGGATAGTGAATCCATGCCTATGACTATATCAAAACTTCCTAACTCAATCGGAATAAGGTCTATGCTAAAATCCTTGTTGGCTAAACTTARWGTGMAATCCATGATTATGTCTCTAGCCTTAATTTCTTGGCCATTGGCAAATTCTATTATATAAACTTCTTTCAACCTTTGGGGCTTTAAGTTAATCTTCGGCTTAAAATCTAATGATACAAAACTTCTATCTGCTCCTGAATCAAATAATACTTATGCAAATTCATTATTCAAGAGAAATGTACCTGTAACCACATTGGGATCATGCCTAGCTTCCTTTGCTCCAATCTCAAATGCTCGGCCCCGTGCTTGACTTTCTAGGTTTCCTTGATTGGCTGGTCGGGATTGGTTAGCATTTGTTCCTTGTTTTCTTTTTGAGCAAACATTTCTTATATGGTCTGGACTCCCACAATCAAAACACAATCGCTTTCGGCAATCTTTCGTGGAATGACCCCCTCTGTGGCATTTTTGACAAATGATGCAATTCCCCCAGTGGGAATATTTGTATTTATTGCACTTAGGCTTGCTTCCTTGGTTTACCACCTGGGTCTGAACCCCAAAATTTCTTACTACTTTCCTATTCTTGTCAAATCTTCCCCCAGATCTTTGATTCCCATGTTCTTCCATCTTTCTCTTTCCTTTGCTGAATTCTCCGGACCGAACAGCATTATTTGTGAGCTTGGTAGCAATGTCTATTGCCTCCTGAAGGGTCTTTGGGTTTGTCGAGGTGATATTTCCTTGAATCTCTCGAGACAATCCCCAAATATATCTCTCGATTCGAACTTTTTCAGGTGTGTCACCAGATGTGGCACTAAATTTGCTAACTCATGGATCCAGAGCCTCTAGACACCAAAATGCTAGATATATGATGAATAAAACATGTGTAACTAACCAGATTCCCTCTGGTCCCGCATCATTGGTTGTCCATGTTTAACCAGAGCCTCTGGCTTGCCTATCCAAGGCTCATAATACATACAACCCCACAATTCATCGATGAACTCATTCATCGTGCGCAACCAGAGACCTCTGGTTCCTCATCTCTTAAAGGGTATGTTTAACCACAGACCTCTGGTTCCCCAACCAATGAGTCACGTACAACCAGAACTCTTCTTGTTCCATGACAAAACAATTTTTTTTCAAAAAACCCATCTTAATTGCAAACTCTTCAAAGATTATACAACATTGCAGCTTATGTGACTAAAAACTTTACTACATGAGTTATATTAGAAGACCAAAACTCCGTAATTAGTATTAATCTTACAATTAGATGGACTTTTAAATTGTTTTTGGCGCGATACTTCAAGACATATTATTTGGAATAATTTTTTTTATTCCAAGTAATCCAACTGTCACCTGCGCAAAAGCCTGACACATTACCCGCCTGTTCCCCATAAACCTCTTCACCCTCCCCATGATGACACGTGTCCTCCAACATTAATGGCATGATACTGTCAAGACGCTACACGATCCCCACCAAATCACCTTTTTGCCAAACGTCTCCACGATCATGATTACCATTTAAATATTAAATTTATTTTGACGATTCCCCTCCTCCACCTATAAATACCTATCTTCCCAAAACCATTTCCTCTTTACGCTCCCAAAACCTGGAACTACAAACAGATGATCTGAAAAACTCAAAACCTGCGATCTTAATTTGCAATGGCATCCTTCGCCTCTCATGAATCAAACAACAACGACAGCCATGTGCAATCCACCGGCGCCGATAGCCGCACACTGGTGTTCCTTCCTTTAAAACCAAACAACCACGCGATCGACCTCCGCACCGAACTCTTTGACACAAAGTATGCCATCATGATAGAGTTCTTCCAGAACTGTATTCTACAACCGACATTGACGTTAGTCGACAATTGTGTACCATTCAGGTACGTCCAACAGTACTAGAAGACTTGCGAGTACATCCCCGACAGCCATGGAATCATGGGGGATATTGACGCTCCAAAAGACATGTTCTGTTCCATCAAAATCTCCCGGGCAAAGGTCTCTAAAGTTCTTAGCATTCCCACATGCCAAAAACTCGGCATAGACAACTACGCCAAACTTCCCACGAGCTCCGATATCCTCCGCTTCATCCACATGCTATGTTACAATCGTGACCTACGCAATGCCTTTGACTTTAAGAGGCAATTTCTTCCCCGAATGTGGAATATGTTCTTTTCCATATTGAACAGGGCCCTGACCTGCAAGCTGGGATCAATGGATCAGGGTAACATCAACATAATGACCATCATGTACGGCCTCTTCTTCAATCTGCCGCTGGACTACGCTATCCTCATCTACAACAAAATCCATGCAGCAGTCCTCAAGAAGTGTCAGCTTCAGGCCGCAGGAAAGCCACTGTCGTCCGTGCTCTACCCAAGATTCCTCGCTCTCTTCATAAGGGATGCGATGAGTAGACATGATCTCCCGACCGATGGACCATTCACACCACAGTTCACAATGCATGGTCATCGTCCAACAATTTACAAGGACGGATACACCATCGAGAGGACAGTCTCTCGAGCCATGCTCAGCATCATACCAGAGACGTCTGAGATAAGGCAGACCTATGAACGCTCTCTGCTGTCCCAAGAACCGAGGGCAGCTACCCCAGAGCACTTAGACCCGTCCCCAGAATCCAATGAGGGAGCATAAGAGTCGTCTTCATCGGATGATGAAAATGATGATGATGACTCTCCTCGTGCATCCCCCAGCCCTTCACATACAATACCCATTCCCACTATCTAAAGGGCACCCACCACCACTACCTCTGGCGATCAAGGCCAAAGGGGTATTGAACAAGGACGACCCAGTCCAATCCCACACCCAGCCAGCCATCTAGAAGACATTCTTCGGGCCTCTGGAGATGATACAGCCGAGGAACACCACCATGCATCGCCTCCCTCCCAACAGAGAGGAGATGAAGAAAGAAGAGCCACTTCACCTCATGGCTCGCCTCTATCCTTCACACACCCAGAAGTATGTGTTGCTTCTGGCATTGCTGATCCAGAAGATCGTTCAGAGCGATCTCCTGTTCAAGCACTTCCCCCTTTGATACTTGATCTAGCGAAGGGGACACACATCTACTTCTCCTACCTGGCCTCTGAAGCCGAGGAAGAAGAAGAAATTGTAGCAACATCACGAGATAGCTTATCACTAGAGGGCTATCAAGGACATGATGGAAGTCCTTCACGGCCCACATTTTCACAAGGCCAAGAAGGCACCTCTGGAGCTGAGGCTCAACCTATAGCATCCGTTGCTGCAGGGGTTACCCATGTGGCTGATCTGGTCACAAAGGCTGATTTCCAAGCCTTTGCAGACACAATTCAGCGGTCCTTGGAAGACCTAAAACTCACCATCCAAAGGATTGTCAACAACCCTCCATCCATTGACCTAACCCCTCTACAACAATCCCTTGCAACCCTTGAAGCCCAAACAAGAGACAGCACAACCCGCCTCCAAATGCTACAACAGACGGTCACCCAACACCACAACACCTCCTTTTTCCTTGCCACCCAAAGAAATCAACTCCAAATTCACTCCATCGCCACCCTCACGGCCAAAGCAACAGCAACCGATGAAACATTATCCTCCATCACCACCCAACTAAACACCATCTCCCAAACCATAAACAACCTCCCATCATCCATCTCATCTCTAATCCCACAACCTACCCCAACCACGACTACATCCATCGATGAATCAGTAGCCTCTCTTTCTACCCAAATGACCACCATCCAAAACACCCGCTCCTCCCTCCCAGCCACCATACTAGCCACCATTCCCTAACCTCCTCCTCCTCCACCCCCTCTACAGGCCCATCCTTCGATGAAGCCTTCTCTTCCTTTATTGCAAAGGTGAGGAATCTAATTGCCAACCTTCCCATTCCTCCATCCACATCCACCACCACCTCCATGCCCCTACCTGCCTCCACCACCACAACGGACTATGCAACCAGGGCCGACCTAAGGGCCCTGTCACAAGCACTTGTCTCATCCTTCAATGAGATAAGTGCAAAATTCGTTCATCGTGCTGCACAACCAACAAAGGCTCTCTCCCAGAGCCTTGCTAATCAACAAGCATGCACCAACTCCCTCCTTCACTCATTAGAGGATAGCCGGAGTCAACAAGTCCTGAAGGTGTATCTTGTGTCCTGAAGGTGTATCTTGTGTCCTTCAGGAAGGAGAAAAAGAAGAAGAGGAGCAGAGCTTCATACTCCAGCACCCGACTACACAAAAGGCCACGCCATGAGGACCCAGACCCCGATGATCAACGTCTAGGACCTCATGAGGGGGAAAATGAGGATGCGGCTGCTCAACATATGGAATCCGTTGCACCATCACCACCAACCCAAACACAAGAACAGCCTTCACCATCAACCCAAGCAAGGGAACCAGAGGCTCACCTTCTGAAGATGTACATAATGTACATGTTCCCCTTGCTACTCCCCAAGAACCTATCGAGTTGAGCTCATCGATCGATGAAGAACCATCCACACCACCAACCAACCTACCCTTCACCCCATCACCAACTCTTAACTTACCATTAACCCCCTCACCAACACCATGCACCACAGAACCCTTTGCCACTCTACCCATACAACTTGAACCCACAATCACCCAACCTTCATCACGACAACAACCTCCAACCCAAACTCAACCCAATGAACCATAGACCACCTAAACACAACCCCTTCAACTAGAAATCACCCCACCTGAGACCAATGAACTTGAGCCAACCAAAACCCTTCCATCACCAACCCACTCTCAACCATTAACCCAAACACAACCCACAGCCCAAAAAACACAAGTGCAAGCGGATGTTCCTTCATCTTCAAGGCACCCTCCTCAAGGGATAGTCGATGAAATAATAGCAAACATGGAGTCGCTCAGGAGACGTCCAGAGGTGCCACCAAGGGAGCCAGTCATGATGGAGAATATCCATCAATACATGTACCATGATCGTGATGAAGGTTTGACACTCAATCCTCCAATACTATCACCAAAATCCATGAACCTCTTACACCATAGGTTTGTTAGACAGACCACCCAACCACCAAGGGCTGTCTTTTTAAACGATGGAATAAATTTGGTCATGGACATCAAAATGAGGACCTTCACCAATCGAGCCATCAAGTACATCGAGTACACAGTGGAGAGAGCTCGTGGTCAGGTCAGCGTCTTTAGTGACAATGACTTGATTAATCTCAATCCCTATAACTTGATCGAGCTTTACACGTACACGACTCAGTGACTGGATCAAGGCATAAGATTTGGGATGGCTAACAAAGCGATTGTACAGACTATGGAGACCTTGGTAAAGCATCGAGCCAAGATTGATTTTGAGATTGCTTTTCGGCTTGGCATCGAAAGACTATCCTGCACTCCACCCAACGAAGACTTCCCTAGGCTGTAAGAAAAGAGATCTGCCTCTGTCCTCACTCAACCAGAACTGGGTCTGGTATACAAAAATGAGTTTGGAGCGAAGAAATTCTTTAGGTTGACTGAGGCCTTTAAGTATTCAAATGAAACACTTAAATGGTTTCAGAAAGCCATAAGAGACAGATTGGGCAGATCTCACGTACCAACAAACGATGGACAGAGATTGATACATGAAATATCTACAGTCATTGATTACAGAGGACTACTCATGCGCTTTTGGGAAATATCTCAGGGGAGACCCTAAGTGTAGTCTTATGTATGTTTTTTGTTTTGTTGTTGGTTTTTAATTTTCATTTTATCAATGTAAGAATTCATCATTTGATCCAATGAAAAATTTGGGAAAAGATGTTTTTCTTTATAATAGCCTATGTTCTTCATTTATACTTTGAATGTTCTTAGAATATATGATGTTTGCTCTTTCATTACTTAGGGGGAGATTGTTAGACCCCATAACTGTTATGCATGAAGTAATGAAGACAAACAAGTGATGAAGAACCAGAAGACCGATGGAAGACTTCAAGGAAAAATAACTAAGTTTGAAGAACAACCAGAGGGTTGATGAACTGACCAGAGATGGGATGGAAAGTGCATCTTCATAACCCCTCTGGACACTAACACTTGAAGTTTCCTTCACCAGTTCAACCAGAGGCAAACAAAGAAGATATGAAGATAAGGTTGAACGCATATCTCATGGAAGACAGCTGGAGATAAACAATAGCTGGATTCTACAAAGTTTATCTCGTTTTCATGTTTATCCTTATTATAGATAAGCTTTATCTATAAGTAGAAGATTAGCTATATAGTCATGCTAGATAGTTATCTTCTTATTAGCTTATTAGTATAAATAGGTGATTAGGCCTATTGTAATCAATGACGCTTTTATATTTTTACATTAATATTGAATAAAGTGAAATCATTGGCACTCAAGTTTGTTCTTTGAATGTTTATACATTGTTCTTGAGTGTTCATCATTTTGTTCATTAAAACACTACAATTTGGTTATTCTTAACTTGATTATTAGTGTTATTGAGAGATCTAGGATCAACAGGGCATCTCTAGGAATTAAGTCGATACCGAATTCGACTTGTCTTGGCAGGGGTAGTCCTGGTAAATCCTCAGGAAATACTTCAGGAAACTCCTGAACTACAGGGAAATCTTCAATACATCTTTCCCTAACCTTCTTGTCTATAACGTGTGCCAAAAATGCAACGTAACTCTTCTTTAAGTACTTCCGCATCTTTATGCACGATACTATCTTAATTTTCTGATCGGACTCCTCCCCTTGAATTATAAGTGTTTCACCTCCTTCTTGAGGAATTCGGATTATCTTTTCCGAACAAATTTTTTCAGCTCGATTTTTGGATAGCCAATCCATGCCTATAACTATATCAAAACTTTCTAACTCAATCGGAATAAAGTCTATGCTAAAATCCTTCTTGGCTAAACTTAGAGTGCAGTCCATGATTATGTCTCTAGCCCTAATTTCCTAGCCATTGGCAAATTCCATTATGTAAATTTCTTTCAACTTTTGAGGCTTTATATTAATCTTCGGCTTAAAATCTAGTGATACAAAACTTCTATCTGCTCTTGAATCAAATAATACTTATGCAAATTCATTATTCAAGAAAAATGTACCTATAACCACATTGGGATCATGCCTAGCCTCCTTTGCTCCAATCTCAAATGCTCGGCCCCGTGCTTGACTTTCTGAGTTTCCTTAATTGGCTGGTTGGGCTTGGTTAGCATTTGTTCCTTGTTTTCTTTTCGGACAAACGTTTCTCATATGGTCCGGACTTCCACATTCAAAACACAATCGCTTTCGACAATCCTTTGTGGGATGGCCTCCTCTATGGCATCTTTGACAAATGATGCAATTCCCGCAGTGCGGATGTTTACATTTATTGCACTTAGGTTTGCCTCCTTGATTTACCACTTGGGTCTGTACCCCAAAATTTCCAACTACTTTTCTATTTTTGCCAAATCTTCCAAAGATCTTTGATTCCCATGTTCTTCCACATTTCTTCTTCCTTTGCTGAATTCCCCAAACCGAACAACATTATTTGTGAGCTTGGTCGCAATGTTTATTGCCTCCTGAAGGGTCTTTGGGTTTGCCGAGGTGATATTTCCTTGTATTTCTGGAGACAATCCCCAAATATATCTCTCGATTCGGACTTCCTCAGGTGTCACCAGGTGTGGCACTATGTAACAACCCTCATAATCGTATATACATAAAATTTACATCATCATACTCATAATACTAAAATAGTATTATTACAAAACAGGGACTAACAAAATGTATCTTTAATAAATATATGAACAAACTATTATCATCATTTATAGTTTTCCTTTTCCCTTATCTTGCAAAGTACGCTGACCTGCAAAACAGGTTAGTCCAACAACTGAGCGTTAGACCAAAAAGGTCTAGTGAGTGTATAAATCTCATACAAACAATATACATTCCAAACAATCAGTTTAGAATCAAACCTGTTCTGAAACATAAACATATTTATGTTTCTCACTCGCGATTACACCGCCATTTCATCTCTCTCGCGGTTACACCGTCATTTCATCTCTCTCGCGGTTACACCGCCATTTCATCTCTCTCGCGGTTACACCGTCATTTCATCTCTCTCGCGGTTACACCGCCATTTCATCTCTCTCGCGGTTACTCCGCCATTACATCTCTCTCTTGCGGCTACACCGCTATTTCATCTCTCTCGCGGTTACACCACCATTTCATCTCTCTCTCACGATTACAACGCCATTACATCTCTCTCGCGGTTACACCGCCATTTCATCTCTCTTGCGGTTACACCGCCATTACATCTCTCTTTCGCGGTTACACCGCCATTACATCTCTCTCTCGCGGTTACACCGCCATTACATCTCTCTCGCGGTTACACCGCCATTACATCTCTCTCTCGCGGTTACACCGCCATTTCATCTCAAAAACATTTGAAAAACTTTCTATCTCTTTATCCGGACTTGAAGTTCGGTCAATCTTGTCCGGATAACAAGTCCGGTCAACCTTAACACTTGAAATTAAATCAACCTCTTTGCCCGGATTACAAATCCGGTTAACACTTCACTATCAATGTTAACCGGTTTAAATTAAACCGGACAATACATGATTCACCTTTTGGCCGGTTTAAATGATATCCGGTCACCTCTTGGCCGGTTTAGATGATATCCGGTCACCTCTTGGCCGGTTTAGATGATATCCGGTCACCTCTTGGCCGGTTTAGGAAGACTCCGGACAAGGCATGAGCGGTTTATTTATCCGGATATTAATCCGGACAACACTTGGACGGTTAAAACAAGAACTCTCATAAAATGCAACAAAATTCATAATAACCAGTTCCAAATGATTATCAAACTGTATGTAAGCAATTCATATCCAAAGCTCTTAATACACTCACCTTTTAGAAGTCAAATAACAAAGCTTTTGAAATCCTCTTTCTGTGCAATCCTCTTGATTCTTCAGAGAAAATTTATAAAAGTAATATGTGTGTGTAAAACCCTTTTCTTCACAAAATCTATTTATATCAAAATCCAAATAAATATAAGAAAAAAAATAAACAAAAAGGATGAGAGGTGATGGGCGGCTCATCTAGCCGACCTCCCCCCTTTTTATTTAAAACAATTAAATTTTTTTAATTTAATACCAAAAATATTACACACATACATACATAACCGTATACATATATATAAATATATGTATAAACTTGAAATATAGCCAGAATATTACACACTAAATTTGCCAACTCATGGAATTGAGCAGTATATGCAGCTATGTTTTTCCTTTTCATATCATGGTTCCATAACTCCATTTCCAACTTTTGGAGTTCACTCCTCGAACAATATTCGTCCTTAAGTAGTTTCTTGAACTCCTCCCATGAAGATTAAGCAAAAACAGACAACTGAGATATCATATGAAGAACAAATTGTTCTTATGGATTGAAAGGTTTGAATATAAACCTGTGTTGAGAATATGATTTGGTTAAAACTATAGACGAGGTTCACTCTGACGTATGTGACTTTGTTCCGTCATTGGATGAAATAGTCTATAGATTTTGGATAAAACTATGAACAAGTTTCACTCTGACATAAAGGTCTGCAGCCTGTCATTGGATGAAATAGTTCATATGAATTTCAGGAGAAATAACGATGGTCGTTGTGTGTGATGGACAGCTATTGCTAAACATGGGATTGATGGAAGTAATAAAGATGGTCGTTGTGTGTGTGTGCATGGTATAACTCTTACTATTATATCTAATAAGATTACAACAAATTGGAGTTCTCTCTTCTTGGTGATTTGAGGATTCAGAGATGTTGTTCTTATTAGAAATAATAATATTGATGTTATGGTTACGGGAAAATATGGCCTATGGTCATTGGTTTTGGTTAAAAGCGTTTTGGATACGAATGTTCATTTTATGAGGAATTAGAGGGGCTCTGGTTGTTCCTTGAAAGGAACCAGAGGGGTTCTAGTTGGACCTCAATATAGAACTAGAGGGCTCTGGATGATGGTTTGAAAATTATACGTCTTTTACAAAGTTTTAGTTAAACCAGAGGCTCTTTATTCGTAAGAAACGAGCTATGTGTCAAATTTACATTTTAAAATATAATTCAAAGATTTTTATACTTAGAATCTTTTTATGAAAAACAGACCAGAGGGGCTCTGGTTGGCTTACACGTTGAACCAGAGGCTCTGGTTAGTACAACCAGAGGCTCTGGTCAAGCATGAATTCTTTATAACTATTCTTTTTATGAAAAAAAAGGTATCTTATTGATTGAAAACTTAACTAAAGAACATTTTATATATGAACTAGAAGCTCTGGTTAGTACAACCAGAGGCTCTGGTCGAGGAACCAGAAGCTCTCGTAGAGAGACCAAAGGGGCTCTGGTCTTGGTTATTGAAATATATTCCAAGTATGGTTTGGAACCAGAGGCCGATGGCCCAAAACAGAATATGATTTTCAGTCTTTGGCTACATGAGATGAATTATTTGAAATAAATGTTTTGGTGATCTTCATTCTGCATTACATAAAAGGGAACCTCACTAGACATTCATGTCTAACCCTCATTTTGTGTTTTCAAAAATATGTGTGCAGGTAATGAGAATAAGAGCAAGAGCATTTTGTGAAATAATTCCCTACGTACTTTGCTATATTTTGAAGCTTGGATGCTAGGATACAAGAGCATGTACTTTTGGAAATTTTGATCTATGTAATTTTGCATTATAGGCTCTTGTGTTATGGACCTATGTAAGAGAAAACATGTATTCTATGTATGAAATATGTGTTATATGTAATATATGGATTTGGAGGTGTTACAGAGATGGTATCAGAGCTTGAGTTTAAGAGATTTAGTATTAACATGCATGATGCCTAGACTTAAATTGTTTCATTGCATATTAGGGTCCCAGACATAGTTAGCACCTTTGAAATAAATAT
>NW_020200712.1:80933-84447 GCF_001531365.2 Cynara cardunculus var. scolymus | reverse complement strand
TGTAAAGGCACCTCACATCCTTCTATACTTATAACACACTCATCAATTCTTTCCTTAACCAAAACTTCACTATCATTTGTTGTTTCCACAATTAGATCTTCACTTAACGCTTTAGATTCTAAATGTGCACAATTAACAAATGATGGTGACACAAAAGAATGATTTGCACGTGAATCATATAAAACTTTGGCACATACTGAATTAACAAGGAATGTACCTGTTACCACTTCAGGATGCTCTTTCGCCTCACCTCCCGTCATCTGAAAGGCTCTCCCTTTTGCATTAGACTCTGTCTGTCTTGTCCCTCCCCGTCCACTTGGACTAACACGATTATCTATTTGCCCACGACCTGTTGTTACATACCCAGATCCTTGACCCCCAGAATATCCAGATCCTCGACCTCCAGCAAAACTAAACCCTCGACTTTTTACTTGCGGACAATCGGCATTTACATGTTGAGATGAATTACAAGTAAAACACCTCCGTGTCATCCGACAGTCTCGGGCTATATGTCCTGGTTCCTGGCATTTAAAACATACTCGAGATTCTGTATTGCAATTTCCCTGATGTATCTTTTGACAACGAGTACACGCCTTATCATTAAACCTTGAGACTGGTCGATTCACATTTTCCATAAACCTCGGTCTACGGAAATCAGTTACTATAGTTTCCCCTTTTCTTTTCTCTCCAACCCTTTCTTGCGGTTGCCGGTTAATATCTTGTTCCAATATTTCAGCAGCATCAACTGCTGCTTGAAATGTTGTCGGATTTCTGGATATTACGTACKTTCGAAGATTTGCCTCCAATCCCCAGATATACTTTCTCACTTTATTGTTTTCAGATATAATATAGGCTTCAGCAAACCTAGATTGTTCCATGAAAACTTCTGTATAATGGCGGACTGACATGTTTCCTTGTTCAAGACGAAGGAAATCATCTTCCAACTTTCGAACTGCAGCTTCAGGACAATACTGCATTTTAAATTTAACCACAAATTCTTCCCACAACATGGTCTTTAGAATATTCGGATCTGAACTGGACAAGACTTCCCACCAATATAAAGCACTTGATCTCAAACGAGATATAGCAAACATAACTTTGTCTTCTTCTGCACTTTTACTGATTTGCAGACTCAGCTCTATCTCCTTAAGCCAACACATAGGTTTAACAGGATCACACTCACCAGAAAATTTAGGAGGTTTACAAGCAAGAAACATCTTGATATCTCCTCCCTTTTATACTGAGGACGAAGTGAGGGGTACAGATATACCAGTTACCGGTGTACTAGCTCCGGCTTCTTCCTGATCGGAATTTCTCACCATATTTGGATTAGTTTGGTTTGTACGCCTTAACAAATTTACCAAACTTTCCTGAAACTTTCCCAGCTCTGCTGCCAACATATCTTGAGTAATATACTCGGGGTCAGAAACATTATGTCCACCCCTTACTCTTCCTCGACCACGGCCAGACATTAAACTTTCTTGGGCCGACAATTCCTATTCCTGTTCCTGTCTAGTACCTCTACCTCTTCCTCGTCCTCTACTACGACTTCGTGTTTCTATTACATTTTCTGGATCCTCTCCTTGTGTAACATTTCTTCTTCCCCGACCTCTTCCATAACCAGTTGAGGTCCTTCCCGATTGATTGGGATTATCTGTCATTTCTCAGTATGTAACCTTTTCTGTCACATTTAAACACACATGATTATTCTCATAATCACAACATAATAACACATTTATCCTCATATTTACTCATAACTCATATTATATCAGTCATATATAATCTATCTCTCTCATAATAGGTTCAACTATAACATATTCTCATGTTCATAGACCCAGTGAAACCTATTATCATAACTTTCCACACCTCTAGTTTAAGTCTAAGTATTTCGCAAATACCCAGATCCCTTAAACTAAGGCTCTGATACCAACTGTAACAACCCTCATAATCCCATATACATAAAATTTACATCATCATACTCATAATACTAAAATRGTATTATTACAAAACAGGGACTAACAAAATGTATCTTTAATACATATATGAACAACCTATTATCATCATTTATACTTTTCCTTCCCCCTTATCTTGCAAAGTACACTGACCTGCATAACAGGTTAGTCCAACAACTGAGCGTTAGACCAAAAGGTCTAGTGAGTGTATAAATCTCATACAAACAATATACATTCCAAACAATCAGTTTAGAATCAAACCTGTTCTGAAACATAAACATATTTATGTTTCTCACTCGCGGTTACACCGCCATTTCATCTCTCTCGCGGTTACTCCGCCATTACATCTCTCTCTCGCGGTTACACCGCCATTACATCTCTCTCGTGGTTACACCGCCATTTCATCTCTCTCGCAGTTACACCGCCATTACATCTCTCTCTCGCGGTTACACCGCCATTTCGTCTCTCTCGCGGTTACACCGCCATTACATCTCTCTCTCGCGGTTACACCACCATTTCATCTCAAAAACATTTGAAAAACTTTCTATCTCTTTATCCGGACTTGAAGTCCGGTCAATCTTGTCCGGATAACAAGTCCGGTCAACCTTAACACTTGAAATTAAATCAACCTCTTTTCCCAGATTACAAATCTGGTCAACACTTCACTATCAATGTTAACCGGTTTAAATTAAACCGGACAATACATGATTCACCTTTTGGCCGGTTTAAATGATATCCGGTCACCTCTTGGCCGGTTTAGATGATATCCGGTCACCTCTTGGCCGGTTTAGATGATATCCGGTCACCTCTTGGCCGGTTTAGGAAGACTCCGGACAAGGCATGAGCGGTTTATTTATCCGGATATTAATCCGGACAACACTTGGACGGTTAAAACAAGAAATCTCATAAAATGCAACAAAATTCATTATAACCAGTTCCAAATGCTTATCAAACTGTATGTAAGCAATTCAAATCCAAAGCTCTTAATACACTCACCTTTTAGAAGTCAAATAACAAAGCTTTTGAAATCCTCTTTCTGTGCAATCCTCTTGATTCTTTAGAGAAAATTTCTAAAAGTAATATGTGTGTGTAAAACCCTTTTCTTCACAAAATCTATTTATATATAAACAAAAAGGAGGAGAGGTGATGGGCGGCTCATCTAGCCGACCTCCCCCCTTTTTATTTAAAAATAATAATTTTCTTTAATTTAATACCAAAAATATTACACACATACATACATAACCGTATACATATATATAAATATATGTATAAACTTGAAATATAGCCAGAATATTACACACTAAATTTGCCAACTCATGGAATTGAGCAGTATATGCAGCTATGTTTTTCCTTTTCATATCATGGTTCCATAACTCCATTTCCAACTTTTGGAGTTCACTCCTCGAACAATATTCGTCCTTAAGTAGTTTCTTGAACTCCTCCCATGAAGATTAAGCAAAAACAGACAACTGAGATATCATATGAAGAACAAATTGTTCTTATGGATTGAAAGGTTTGAATATAAACCTGTGTTGAGAATATGATTTGGTTAAAACTATAGA
>NW_020200712.1:73669-80533 GCF_001531365.2 Cynara cardunculus var. scolymus | reverse complement strand
TCTTACTATTATATCTAATAAGATTACAACAAATTGGAGTTCTCTCTTCTTGGTGATTTGAGGATTCAGAGATGTTGTTCTTATTAGAAATAATAATATTGATGTTATGGTTACGGGAAAATATGGCCTATGGTCATTGGTTTTGGTTAAAAGCGTTTTGGATACGAATGTTCATTTTATGAGGAATTAGAGGGGCTCTGGTTGTTCCTTGAAAGGAACCAGAGGGGTTCTAGTTGGACCTCAATATAGAACTAGAGGGCTCTGGATGATGGTTTGAAAATTATACGTCTTTTACAAAGTTTTAGTTAAACCAGAGGCTCTTTATTCGTAAGAAACGAGCTATGTGTCAAATTTACATTTTAAAATATAATTCAAAGATTTTTATACTTAGAATCTTTTTATGAAAAACAGACCAGAGGGGCTCTGGTTGGCTTACACGTTGAACCAGAGGCTCTGGTTAGTACAACCAGAGGCTCTGGTCAAGCATGAATTCTTTATAACTATTCTTTTTATGAAAAAAAAGGTATCTTATTGATTGAAAACTTAACTAAAGAACATTTTATATATGAACTAGAAGCTCTGGTTAGTACAACCAGAGGCTCTGGTCGAGGAACCAGAAGCTCTCGTAGAGAGACCAAAGGGGCTCTGGTCTTGGTTATTGAAATATATTCCAAGTATGGTTTGGAACCAGAGGCCGATGGCCCAAAACAGAATATGATTTTCAGTCTTTGGCTACATGAGATGAATTATTTGAAATAAATGTTTTGGTGATCTTCATTCTGCATTACATAAAAGGGAACCTCACTAGACATTCATGTCTAACCCTCATTTTGTGTTTTCAAAAATATGTGTGCAGGTAATGAGAATAAGAGCAAGAGCATTTTGTGAAATAATTCCCTACGTACTTTGCTATATTTTGAAGCTTGGATGCTAGGATACAAGAGCATGTACTTTTGGAAATTTTGATCTATGTAATTTTGCATTATAGGCTCTTGTGTTATGGACCTATGTAAGAGAAAACATGTATTCTATGTATGAAATATGTGTTATATGTAATATATGGATTTGGAGGTGTTACAGAGATGGTATCAGAGCTTGAGTTTAAGAGATTTAGTATTAACATGCATGATGCCTAGACTTAAATTGTTTCATTGCATATTAGGGTCCCAGACATAGTTAGCACCTTTGAAATAAATATGATAAGTTAAAAGATCAGTGTGTAAGGTATTTTCGGATTACATCTGGCCAATGTAATTTTGAATCTACAGGTACATAACTGAACTTGGAAACTTTATTATATTTGGGAATGTGAAAATATGTTTATTAAAATTTGAAATCTACAGATAACAAGCAGATCTAGAAGGTCAGAAAGGATCACCCGCCCCAACCCCACTCATGAAGAAGAAAATTTTCCTATTATGGCTCTTATTGGTACCTCTGAGGGCAGAGGTAGAAGCAGAGGAAGTGGTAGAGACAGAGGTCAAGGTAGAGGACAGACCAGAGGCAGAGCTAGTCAACCAGAAAATAATACAGATCAGGCCGAATCTAACTCTGAAAACATGAATCAAGAACATATACCACCACCAGAATATGTGACCACAGATATGCTTGCTGAAGAAATGGGAAAGCTAAGGGAAACCTTGACTTCCATTATGGGAATTCCTGCTAGAATCGAGACTGGCAGAGTTGGAATTAATCCAACAGTTCCAGTTATCAATAATCGAGAAGGAGATATAAAGATATTCTTAACTTGCAAACCACCAACTTTCTCGGGAGACAGAGATCCAGTTAAAGCCATGTGTTGGATCAAAGAGATAGAGTCTGTATTCAACACTATTAGATGTGCAGAATCAGATAAAGTCAGATTCGCAGTTTCTGTCTTGAAGTCAAATGCTTTATTTTGGTGGGAGGTAGAATCATTGGCTAAAACATATATTCTACAAACTATGACATGGGCAGAGTTTGTGAGTAGATTCAAAGAACAATTATGTCCCAAATCAGCAGTCAGACAGATGGAAGAAGACTTTTTAAAATCGGAAGAGAGCTCTGGGTCAGTCGGAGAATACACGGAGAAATTCATAGAATATTCAAGGTTTGTTAAGCATTACATCTCAACAGAGGCTAGAAAAGTATAACGATACATTTGGGGTCTAAAACCATCTATTAGGGAGTTTGTTATAGCAATGAATTCTGCTACCTTTCCAATGGCAGTAGATGCAGCAGAGATCACCGAGAGGAACAAGAATAGAAGTGAAGAAGGGAAGCAGATGGAGAAACGAAAATGGGAAGGATCTTCGACTAGTTATCGAGGATCAAAAACTACCAAGTTCAATAATAGAGCAATGCAGAGACCGATAGAAAGAGCCTGTCCCCGGTGTCAACAGTATCACCGAGGGGAATGCCGAGCAAAACCCATAAAGTGTTTTAATTGTGGTGAAATTGGGCATACTTCAAATTTCTGTCGACAAAACAGAAAATGTTTCCATTGTAATTCCCCAGATCATTTCAAAAACAATTGCCCACAATTGAAAGCTCCACAGCTCACTATGGGAAGCAATACTCCGACCGGCCGTGGGAGACCAAGTTTGGGCTGAGGATCAGGTGAGGCGCAGGGTCGATCTTTTCAAATGACCAAGCACGAAGCAAAAACTACACCCGATGTAGTAACATGTACTTTTTTCGTGAACTCCTTACATGCTAAAGTGTTATTTGACTCAGGTGCAAATTTCTCGTTTATATCCCTATCATTTGCCTTATATGCTCGTATGAATTTTGTGCCCCTTGACGAAAAGTTAGTATTTGATACTGCTAACGGTCAAGTATCTGTGGATTATGTGTTTAAAATCTGCGTCATTGTGGTTGAGGGATGTAAGCTACCCATCAGACTATTTTCCATGTCTATGAAAGATTTTGATATAGTGCTTGGAATGGACTTGTTGGCCGAAAACCAAGCCAGCATTGTTTGAGATAAGAAGATAATTAGAATAGTATTGCCAGACAGAGGAACAATTGTTATTTTTGGTGATCATCAGAGTCATTGCACCAGTTTGTTATCAATAATGAAAAACCAGAAGATGCATGCAGAAGGGGTGTCAAGGATTTTTGGCCTATGTAATCAATGCCAAAAAGGAAAAAGAAGAACAGAGATTGATTCTAGTGGTTAGTGATTTTCCAGAAGTATTCCCGGAGGATTTGTCTGGACTTCCACCAGATAGAGATATAGAATTCAGAATTGACCTCTTACCAGGGGGAATGCCTGTAGCCAAAGCACCATACAGATTAGCCCCACCAGAGTTAAAAGAAATGGTCACGCAATTAGAAGATTTACTTGATAAAGGCTTTATTAGACCAAGTACATCACCTTGGGGAGCTCCAGGTCTGTTTGTCAAGAAGAAAGATGGGTCTATGCGAATGTGTATAGATTACCGAGAACTCAACAAATTAACGGTCAAAAATAAATATCTCAGAATAGATGATTTGTTTGATCAATTAGTAGGGGCTAGCTATTTCTCCAAGATTGATCTGCGGTCTGGATATCACCAACTTAAGGTAAGAAATGAAGACATTCCTAAGACTGCTTTCCGGACAAGGTACGGACATCATGAATTTTTGGTTATGCCTTTTGGATTAACCAATGCACCCGCAGCCTTCATGGACTTAATGAACAGAGTATGCCAAGAATATCTAGATAAGTTTGTGTTTGTGTTTATTGACGATATTCTGATTTATTCAAAGATAGAGGAAGAACACGCAGAACACCTCCGTCTGGTCTTGAGTCTCTTAAAGAAAGAAAGGTTATATGCTAAGCTGTCAAAGTGTGAGTTCTGGTTACGAGAAGTTCAGTTTTTGGGGCACGTGATATCAGAAAAGGGGATACAAGTAGATCCAGCAAAAATTGAAGCGATTGCAAAATGGGAAGCACCAAAATCCCCATCTGAAATCCGAAGCTTTTTGGGATTGGCAGGATATTACCCTAAGCTCATACAGAACTTTTCAAAGATAGTTGTGCCATTAACCAAGTTAACCCGGAAGAATGTCAAGTTTCAATGGGAAATAGAGCAACAGAAAGCGTTTCAGTTATTAAAGGATCATCTCTGCAGCGCTCCAATTTTATCTCTGTCTGATGGAACAGGAGACTTCATAGTGTACAGTGATGCATCAAAGTTGGGATTGGGTTGTGTATTGATGCAAAGGGGAAAAGTCATATCTTATGCATCTTGCCAACTAAAGGATCATGAAAAACAATATCCTACCCATGACATGGAACTAGCAGCCGTGGTCTTCACACTAAAGATATGGAGGCACTATCTTTTAGGAACTAAATGCCAAATCTTTACAGATCATAAAAGCTTACAGCATTTGTTCAACCAGAGGGATCTGAATATGAGGCAGAGACGTTGGATTGAACTTGTTAACGACTATGATTGTGAGATTATCTACCATCCAAGAAAGGCAAACGTAGTGGCCGATGCTCTAAGCCGAAAAGAAAGAAGTGGTACAATCAGAGCAATGAAAATCTGCCTAACTCCAGACCTTCACCAAGAGATTTTGAAGAACCAGAGGGAAGCTGTTAAAGAAGAAAATCAGAAGTCAAAAAAAGTGGGAAAAATAATTTCTATCATGGAAATCAACAACGAAGGAATTTTATGCTTGCAAGGACGAATTTGGGTACCAAGTTATAGGAATATACGATAAACTATCCTAAATGAAAACCACAAGTCCCGTTACTCAGTACATCCAGGTACCAACAAAATGTATAAAGATTTGAAGACATTTTATTGGTGGCCATGTCTTAAGAAAGACATAGCCAGGTATGTGGAGCAATGCTTAACTTGTTTGCAAGTCAAAATTGAACATCAAAGACCCTATGGGAACTTGCAATCATTAGAGATACGAGTCTGGAAATGGGATCACATTACAATGAACTTCATCATGAAATTACCCCAAACCAACCAAAAGGTTATGATGCAATTTGGGTAATAGTGGACCGTCTATCAAAGTCTGCACATTTCCTACCAATAAAATAGATTTTTTCATTGGAAAAGTTGGCTCAATTATATATCAAGGAAATCGTGACCAGACATGGTGTTCCATTGTCCATTATTTATGACCGTGATAGTCGTTTTACTTCAAAATTCTGGGAAAGTGTACAAAGAGCTTTGGGATCTCAAATCAGATTGAGTACAGCTTATCACCCACAAACGGATGGACAAAGTGAAAGAACCATCCAGACTCTCGAGGACATGTTAAGAACTTGTGTCATAGGCTTTGGGGGATCATGGGATGAACATCTACCATTGATAGAATTTGCCTACAATAACAGTTATCACTCCAGCATTCAAGCGGCACCTTATGAAGTCTTGTATGGAAGAAAATGTCGAACACCGTTGTGTTGGAATGAGGTAGGTGAAAAATAGTTAACCGGGCCAGAAATTGTGCAAACAACATCCGAAAAGATTGAACAGATTTGAGCAAGAATTAAGACTGCCCAAGATCGACAGAAAAGTTATGCTGACAAAAGGAGAAAACCGATTGAGTTCAACATAGGTGACTTTGTAATGTTGAAGGTATCACCATGGACAGGTGTTATGAGATTTGGGAAGAAAGGAAAGCTTAGTCCAAGGTATATTGGACCTTTCAGAATCTGCAAACGGGTTGGGCCAGTAGCCTATCAATTGGAACTACCAGAAGAACTCAGTCAGATTCACAGTACTTTCCATGTATCAAATCTGCGTAAGTGTTTGGCAGACCCAAGTCTAGCAATACCACTTCCTGAGATCAAACTTGAGAATAAGTTGAATTTTATCGAGACATCAGAAGCAGTAACTGACAGAAAGACCAAGGTCTTGAGAAATAAAAAGATTAGTCTGGTAAAAGTACAATGGCATTTTCATAAGGGTTCAAAAGCAACATGGGAACTGGAATCTGATATGAGAACCCAATATCCATGGTTATTTAAATGAATTCTGGGACGGAATTCTTTTAAGGGGGAGAGAATGTTATAACTGGGTTTTCTGCAAACCTGGGTTGAGGTAAATTTATGTGTTCATTATGTGAATTATGTGATAGCATGCATGTTGTTTTAAAGATAAATGCATGAATTATGTGCACATGTGTGGTAATTTGATATTATGCATGCATGTGGAAATTTTAGAGGCGGTTATATGATAAAATAATATGTGAAAATATTATTATAATCCAAACCTTCATGGTTAAGAAAGGTTGATTATAAAACATTATCTTTCCCAACGCCAATGTTTTTATATTGAAAGATATTCATCACCGCCTCATCCTAAGTATAAAATAAAAAGGATAAGGTAAAAACCTTATCAGTTCACTATTTCGCAAAATATACAAGGGAAATATAAAGGAGGTGAAGGCATTCTTAGAAAGTGTTCTTGAAAAATATTCTTGAAGAATATTGCTGTTTAAAGATTCTATGATTTGCTGCGTGATAATCTGCAGAATCTGTTATTTTAAGGTGAGTTTTAAACTACCGTCGATTATAAATTGTGAGTTTTATCTACTGTTTGATTCTATAAATTCTGGAATATTGATGGGTTTAAATTTAAAAGAATCCAGTAGAACTGTTTAAAACGGTTTTTAAAATAAACTGTTTTATAAATTGAAAAAGCTTAAACCTGTTTTGAAAAAGGTTGAGCAGAAACTGTGTTTGAAGGAATAGTTTGGATTTGGTACTATGTTTTTGAAGATTAAGCAAAAACAGACAACTGAGAAATCATATGAAGAACAGATTGTTCTTATGGATTGAAAGGTTTGAATATAAACTTGTGTTGAGAATATGATTTGGTTAAAACTATAGACGAGGTTCACTCTGACGTATGTGACTTTGTTCCGTCATTG
>NW_020200712.1:70865-73414 GCF_001531365.2 Cynara cardunculus var. scolymus | reverse complement strand
AAATAATAGTATTGATGTTATGGTTACGGGAAAATATGGCCTATGGTCATTGGTTTAGGTTAAAAGCATTTTGGATACGAATGTTCATTTTATGAGGAATCAGAGGGGCTCTGGTTGTTCCTTGAAAGGAACCAGAGGGGCTCTGGTTGGACCTCAATATAGAACCAGAGGGCTCTGGATGATGGTTTGAAAATTATACGTCTTTTACAAAGTTTTAGTTAAACCAGATGCTCTATATTCGTAAGAAACAAGCTCTGTGTCAAATTTACATTTTAAAAGATGATTCAAAGATTTTTATACTTAGAATCTTTTTATGAAAAATACACCAGAGGGGCTCTGGCTGGCTTACACGTTGAACAAGAGGCTCTGGTTGGTCTTGTCTTTTAAACCAGAAGCTCTGGTTAGTACAACCAGAGGCTCTGGTCGTCCATGAATTCTTTATAACTGTTCTTTTTATGAAAAAAAAAAAGCTATCTTATTGATTGAAAACTTAACTAAAGAACATTTTATATATGAACTAGAAGCTCTGGTTAGTACAACCAGAGGCTGTGGTCGAGGAACCAGAAGCTCTGGTAGAGAAACTAGAGGATCCTGGTTATTGAAATATATTCCAAGTATGGTTTGGAACCAGAGGCCGATGGACCGAAACAGAATATGATTTTTAGTCTTCGGCTACATGAGATGAATTATTTGAAATAAATGTTTTGGTGATCTTCACCCTACATTACATAAAAGGGAACCTCACATGACATTCATGTCTAACCCTCATTTTGTGATTTCAAAAATATGTGTTCAGGTAATGATAATAAGAGCTATGTACTTTGCTATATTTTGAAGCTTGGATGCTAGGATACAAGAGCATGTACTTTTGGAAATTTTGATCTATGTAATTTTGCATTATATACTCTTGTGTTATGGACCTATGTGGGAGAAAACATGTATTCTATGTATGAAATATGTGTTATATGCAATGTATGGATTTGGGGGTGTTACAATTCTACTTTATTTGCTTCTATGCATTTACTGATATGGAGGACAGATTCCATACCYTCAATCCAAGTTAATAATCCTATGGCTCCCTCAGTTCCATGGAATTCTTTTGGGTTGCAGGATCTGATGGATTTATAGGTGCATTCCCTGGGTGTCCTAGGCCCAGAATTGGTTGGTTGGTTAGCATTCAGTCCTGCCGCTACCTGGCTGACAATATCGGATAGTGCGGCCAAGAGTTGTTCTGGCACGAGTCGTGCAACTTCAGGGTTTTCTCTTCTTAGCGGCATTTTCAAGGGCCTAAGTTGAAAGGGAATCTCGTCATTTTTATGACAATATTATTGACAATAATCTCTAATGAACAGAATGATGCATAGGATATTCATCTTGTAGATATCATTCAAACATTTACATGATGAAACAGAACAATTTTATATTCATCCAAGATTTAGTGCATTTAAATCTTTTCAAAAGATGCTAAGGGCTTACAGTTGATTACAACCCTCAAAACAAATCTTAGGTTTCAACGCAAAAGAGTAAATGTTCTATCACTAGTCATCGCTTTTAAGCAACATCCAACAAATTAGCATTCCAAGCATTAGCACCATCAACACACTTGCCACTAGACATTTATACAATCTCCTAATCTCTCGTCTAGCAACGATGACGGCATCTGAGGTTCTCATCATACGCTGGTGGTGCATCTCCAATACATCGGACAGATTATTCAAAATGTAGTGGTGATATCCCAGCCAGGTCTGGTGAGTTTGAGTTTCCAATGCAATATTCCGCACCCACTCTCGTTCATCCAGAGTCATGCCCTGGGTGTATGATGCAGGTACTCCAGTCACCACTCGTGAGACTCTAATCCCATGCTGCGGTTGTGATGCCTCTCCTCTTGTTCAATTAGAGTTTTCAAAAGTCACCCGTCGAGGTAATGGTACACTTTTCCTAGCCGTGACCCTAATTCTCGGACCATGAAATGTTTGAGGTGGAATATCGGGCACTGGCTCCGATGGAGGCAATATTGATGCAGGTGGTAGAGCAGGTGTCTCGCTAGTCGCTATGTCCTCATGATCATATGGGTCTACATCTTCATTGATTGATAAATTCCTTCTAGATCGACCAACCACGTAACCAGATTCGTCTGCCGAATATTCACTAAGAATAGATGATGACATAGTGATCTGCGATATTAACAAACTTAATTACTAAACATACCATCAATAAGCGCTTAAGGTTAGGACAAAAGATGGCAAGCAATTTAGAGCCTCTGGATGACCAGAGCTTCTGGTTGTTTTACCAGAGCTTCTGGTTGCATTGTCAGAGCTTCTGGTTGAAGTTCCCATACTTGGAACAATAAATGAATTTTCTAGTTCATCGGTCTCTGGCTCCTCATGCAAGCAGACCAATGGATCATTGTCCATCGACCTTTGGTTCCTCATAACTTAGCAGACCAATGGATCGCTATCCATCGACCTCTGGTTCCTCAGAACTTAGCAGACCAATGGATCACTGTCCATCGATCTCTGGTTCCTCATAACTTAGCAGACCAATGGATC
>NW_020200712.1:15453-70830 GCF_001531365.2 Cynara cardunculus var. scolymus | reverse complement strand
CTCTGGTTCCTCATAACTTAGCAGACCAATGGATCGCTGTCCATCGACCTTTAGTTCCTCATAACTTAGCAGACCAATGCATCATTGTCCATCAACCTCTGGTTCCTCATAATTTAGGAAACCAATGGATCGATGTCCATCGACCTCTGGTTCCTCATAACTTAGCAGACCAATAGATCGTTGTCCATCGATTTCTGGCCTCATAACTTAGCAGACCAATGGATCGCTGTCCATCGACCTCCGGTTCCTCATCACTTAGCAGACTAATGGATCAATGTCCATCGACCTCTCGTTCCTCATAACTTAGCAGACTAATGGATCGTTGTCCATCGAACTCTGGTTCCTCATAATTTAGGAAACCAATGGATCGTTGTCCATCGACCTCTGGTTCCTCATAACTTAGCAGACCAATAGATCGTTGTCCATCGATTTCTGGTTCCTCATAACTTAGCAGACCAATGGATCACTGTCCATCGACCTCTGGTTCCTCATAACTTAGCAAATATTATCCTTTCGAGGACCAAAGCCTCTAGTTCCTCTAACCAGAGCTTCTGGCTCACAAGATCAAGCTAATCAGAGCTTCTGGACGCACTCCACTCATATTGTTAAGTGTCCTTTAACCAAAGCTAGAACGTAGAGCTCACTTTCTATGTCAAGGCAAATCTTATCTAATACCGAATAAGAGTAATTGAATACAGGGGTTATAAAGACTAGATTCTTTATCTACGTCTAACCACCAATTATTCGGATACAGAGTTGACCCTCTGATTGCCTTAGCACTCTAGATATCATGTTTACTTTATAACTAGAGCTTCTGGTTGTTCTAGGACGATGGATATTCAAATTTTTTGCAAACACACACACAATCATGCTTTTCATATTTTAAATAAAATTTCTAAATTTGAGCATATTTCTAATATAATCGATTCAAGTCCCCTATCATAATACTTAAGTTAAACATAGGTGATCAGGCTTTGTTTGATTTAAGTATAATAACGTGACATTCATCTTTCGGTTATGCTAGTGACATGTTTTGCATTTTTTTTAAATTTATTTTAAAATCATTTTGAAAGTGTTTGGTTATAGTTTGAGGTTTAGGAAAACCGGTATTCTCTATAACCGACGCTCTGATACCAAATCTGTCACACCCCGCTAAAGCGGAAACACGAGGTGTAACAGGTAAGCATATCATAGCACCAATTAATAGGTAACACCAATAAAGTACATAATCTAGAAGTTTACAAGTCCATAACCAAACTGTTCTCTATGAAGACAACATCATTTACAGAAAGAGGTTTCCAAAACTTGTGAACAGGTGTTAATGCAAAAGTGTTTCCAAAACTTCTATTCTTACTTATTTTCCTGAAAAGCATGAAACATAAAACGACGTCAACTACAAAGAGTTGGTGAGTTCACGGGTTTTCATATGCACAAAATATTTACAATGCATAAATCACTTCTTGCATACTAATACATAAACTTGCACAAGATAAATGTAAATCTTTAACGATGTTTAAAACTTGAGACGCTACTGAGCCTTACCTGACCAATGTGCCCCATTATTTTATGAACTACCATAAAGTGGCCTGCTCGCTCACTTAGGTACCACGGTTCGTATCAGTATTACTTCAGCGGTGGCCCGTTCGCACACATAAGTAGACTATTAAAACATAGGTAATGTGCACCCGGTTTTGGGTGGGACTGTCAACACAATAGCGGTTATCCACAATTACCACGGCCCGGGAACGCGCCCGAGTTAACTAGTAGCGTTTATGGAAGGGGAATTTTTAAAATATACTCTTAAGTACATCAATTTATCATTTATACATAGTGCAATAACAAACAATTTTTCATGATTTCAACAATTTTTTACTAAACAGTTCTTTAGTCCAGCAGTTTTACAACTAAACAGTATAGTTTGCATACTATCATGCTTTTCCCCCAGTTTAAATAACTAAAAGCAGTAAAAGTGGGACCGTGAATACTCACTAGTTTGCTGATGAATATCCAAGAACTTGATGACGTTTGAAGCACAATACGTCTGCCCTACTTTCCTAAACAGTCCGAAATCCAATAATTAGATCACCTATCGTGTCTCGATAAAGATAAAGTCAAATTATATCTTATGTAATGCCAATAAGTTTTTATGAATTAAAGTTGATACTTATTTATTGTTCTTAAAAATGGTCCAATATTCATGTATTTTAAGATCAAAGTCTTTTGCACAAAAGTTCCCACTTGGACAGAATGTAAATTCTGTTTCTGAAATTTTGGTCTCACAAATAACTGTCAAAAGGAACCTTCCATAAGTTATTTTGTGTTCAAATTTTTATACCATAAATGTTACTGTATTAGACAATTTCTATCCAAATTCCACATATTTTGGAAGTGTTTTAGTAATTCAATTGTCCAACTCATTTCCACATGTCAAAGCAATTTGGACAGATTGCATCCTGTCAAATCTGAGGTCAAATGGAAGGTCTAAACTTAACGTTTTTCAATGATTTCACTTGAGTTGTAACTAATCTCATTAATCCAACTTCTAGAAGAAGAATTATACATTTTCATTAATGTTTGAGAGAGTTATGACACCTTGAACATGCATGTACGATTCTGTCCAGCAGCATCAGTTTGCACCTGAGTTTTATATTAAGCATTTGAATGCTTAAAACTCAATATTTTTGAGTGAAACCAAAAACAATAGAACAACAACTCTTCAAAGAAAACTCCAGAAGATAAATCAAATATTTTGGATGAGTTTTGAAGGAGTTATGTATGTTCAAAGTAGGATTTACCTACTGTTGACGATACTGTTGCATACTTAACTTGTTCTAAATGATTGGAGGGTCAAAACTTCTCCTTTTTACACGATTCCAGTTGGAAAAGAACCATAACTCATCAAAGTACATTTCAAAAAAAAAATCAGAGCATTTGAACTTTTATTTTAGAAGATACGGATGACACAATTGCTAGTAAACAATCTGTCAGTTCCAAAATGTCACTTTTAATGGTTAAATTCCACATGCAATGTGGTATTTGCCTCATTCACTTGAGTTCTAAGTTTGTAGATCATAGATTATCACTATTTTAAAGACATTTTCATGTCTTTGATGAATAATCTCCCATCTTAGATTATCCAGAAAATTTGAGCTTAAAAAGGAGAAAGAAATGTGTAGAAAATGAGGAATAATGCTGAACAATTTGCGTAAATAATGAAACTAATCTATTACATTTGCTTGCTACTACTTGAAAATTTGAATGTTCTTCAAGATTTATGGAATTTAAGGGAGGTTTGGAAGGTTTGATTTGGCTGGAGTGGAAGAGGAAAAGTCTTTGAGAGAGAAAGGAGTAATGTGAAGGTGAAAATAAAAGATTTCAAAAAGAAGTGGGGATTTTATATGAGAATAAAGGGGCCCGCCTATTCAAGGCTCAAACCATTTCATATTTATTTTATTTTCTCATAAAATAGAGCCCATTTAAATGTTAGCATAAATACAATTTTATCAAATACTGATAAAAATATCATTATTAAATCAAAATTCCAAATTTTTTGTAAAATTATTTGAACATTTAAATGAGACTTTTGTATTTTTAATTTGAATTTTATAATATCAACTATATTATGTTTGGAGAATTTTTAATGTATTTGGCATTACATAAGTTATCTTTATCAGTTACCCGTTGAGACAGGATTTTCTGAACTATAATTTGGGAACTAAGCCAGATGAATTCTAATCAACATAACTAGACCCTAATAAATTATAATCCTAAATATTGAAACCCTATAAAGATGCTAACCTGACGTTCCAAAAATGAAGGATGTCACAAAAGCAGTAAATTATCTAGAGAAAGAGATAATAAAATGCAGAAAAACAACTAAACAACAAGAAAAGAAAACACTGCTCTGATACGACTTGTTGGTCCCCGTTGGGTCTACAAGAGTTTTATAGAAATAGTTTGTAGAAGGAGGGGATAAATACAAACACAGAGAACTTTCAAATTTAAAAATATATAATGATAAAGAAAGATCAATACAGATTTTTACAAGATTGTATGCGGAAATAGACAAGGTAAGAATAACCTATCTAAAACAACCTAAGTTTTACTCACAAAAATTCTTAGCAAAGAGAAAAGGTTTGATGTAAGATAAAGAAGGAAATGAGTTCAGTCTGGGTAAGAACTTTTTAGAATACTTGAAAGGGATTCTAACTTGCTTGAAGATAAGCGTGTGTGTTCTTAGATGTGTGTGTGTGTGTTCTTTCACGCATGCACATAAGGATTGGTAGTAGTATCTCTGCATAGAGAGAGCACACATCTATTTATATCCATTGCATTAAATGCACATTTAATGCAATGCAGTAGGGTTTGAACACGCGTCAAGCTTTTAGAGAAAAGTTTGTCCTTTGCTACAGTGAATAGTACAAAAGCCTATTCATGAGCATATATTCTTTCATGGAATTGGTGGGTAATAGAGTCAACTAATCGGCTCTGTACCATACTATACTCTAGAAAGGGTATGGGTTTGTCCTTTGTGTGTGGAAGGACAAGACAAAAGCAATCTTGTATAACAAGATTCTTTTGATCGTTGAATGTCGGAATAACACTTAAGGTCTATTCAGCATTCGCTGAGGCTTGGGCAATATTAACACATATGTTGGCCAGGTTGTAATCACTGAATGTCACTTCAAATCACGAACGCACTAGTCTCTAATCTTCAGTTTCAGTCTTTGACTTTCACTGAAGGTTCTTTGGTGTAAGTTTTGTCTTCTTGAAGTATCGCTATCGTTGTAGGATTTACAATACTTATTTCAGCAATCACTGAACAGACTCAGTGATGATCGTTGGAACTAAAAGACAGAAACATAATACTTCTTAATAGATAAAACGGATTATCATCAAATCAATGAGAGAGAGGATCAACAACCTTGTATGCCTTGGCCATCATTATGTACTCCAGACCTCCTTCAGATACCCTCTTGAATACACGCTAACATTCTCAGTCTTCTCCATTATTCAAAATAGCACCCTTCCCATCTTCTTAGTAACAATCTTCCTAATACCCCCTTGGAGATACGCAAAACCTTGCAACCTTCTTCATTATCCATTATCGCTCCCCTACCATCCTTTTAGCCTATTTCCCTCTCACCTAAAATTCTCCATCATTCTTCACATCTTTCCAAACATCCCTCTACTACCCTATCATCCTCAGCTCCCCCCTAAGAAAATGAAGATCCCATCCTTCCCTATGTCCCTAAAGGATTGGGCATAGTAGATTATAACGATGATTTCAGTCTAGTTCCAAGGAGATCCTTACATCTCAATCAAAGAAATAGGGAACTATTGGTTGAAGCTGAGAAGCCACCAGGAAATATCTGTTGGAAGCTCAGATAGCTTGGATGGACTCTTCCAGAGTAAAAATTCTTTTTCGTATATCTAGGGATGAATTTAACTTTCTTTATGATGTTGAAAGAGAGGAGGCCCTAAAACACGTAGAAGAACTTGAAAGTCAGAAACAACTGACTGAAGACAGTCTAAAGCTAGCACATGCATTTGGGATGGAAACTCACTCTAAAAGCAAGTTCAAAAGAAGAGTGTAGAGCCAGATATGTAATGTTGGATCAAAGAAGTGATAACTTAAGAATATGCTAAGTGTTGAAGTTGGTTCAAATATCTGAGGTTAACTCAGAGTTAATGCGTAGCCTAGAAAGTTCAAGTATAACTCTAAGTAAAAAGCTCAGAGTTCGGTTATATAAAGGCCAGAGATCTAGGCCTTAAGAGTTAGAGTTCGGACACAAGTCTGGAAATTCCTTTCCAAATTTTGGGACTTAAGAAGAAATCCAGAAGAAGATTTTACATCTTATCAACTCTGCACTCTACAAGTTTTGAGGTGTTTCATGTTCAAAAGACCTAGGGATATTAGAACACGTGTCAGCGGCTTATTTGTCTGTATTCTAACTGTCATCTAACCATATTATGTCTTCTGAACTTATAGTATATAATGTATGTAACTTCTAGAGAGTCCGAAACTTTTGCATAATTCCATTAGATTCAATTGTAACTATTTCCCTCTAGAATATTCTCTTGGAGCTTGTAACCTCAAATCCCACTCTCTTTGTGACAAGGAAATCACTACTAAAGCATTGTTTTCTCTTCGATTAAGTTTGAGCTAATGGGAGAAGTTCTCCTTTTACTCCAAATTATGAACATACGATCGGATTTGTCAAAAACGAGACCGCTGTTTGGCTGACCCCCTTTTTCCCATTCGGGTTTGGCGAATGTAGCCAAGTGGATCAAGGCAGTGGATTGTAAATCTACCTCAATTCACCATCTTAAACCTTATACAAAAGGTTTTTTCGTACCAGCTCCTTCTGGTGCATTATCGCACCGCGGTGAACGTGCGGTAGCGTTCGTGGTGGTGCTTCTTCATACTTAAGCCCGAAGGCAACAAGACCAAAGGGTGAATATCCCAGGAACCAAGAAAGGGATTCATGACTAGAGCGAATCATTTACTCCCCTTTATTTTAATAGACGTCAGTCTTCTTCATCTGGCATACCCCATTCACTTGCTTATCATAGAGGCTGTAAGGCATGTACGTGATGTAGCCATTAAGTGCCTCTAGTATAAATACCAATGAAGACCACCTTCTCTAGCTTCCCTTCAAGAGAGAAAATATTCTATGTGTTATCTTACAGGAGACAATTGTGTGAAGTGTATGAAATTTGCTAAAGATTCTTTATGTTATCTCAAATAGTAAAATAAGGTTGTTTTAGATTGATTTTTACCTTATCTTTTTTCCACAACAATATGTAAATTCATTGATTGATTGTTTTATATAATCAATAAGAGTTTAAAAACTAAAATATGTGTTTATATTCAATCCCCTTCTTCAAACCAAGCAACCTTGTTACCTCCTTTGGGACCAACAATTAAAAATATTAAGTTAGGAGGGGTCAAGTGCTATAGTCAGAGAATTAAGAGGGTTGAATTTTAATACATTTGAAAGTCAGAAAACATGTTCTGCCACAAATACGCCTTTGTATGGAAACCAACGGTCACTATTGGCTCTCATCATGAACTAATACACCAAAATATTTTCAAATAAATGAAGAACATCAGTAAGGGATTTTTGTGGTTCAAATAATTTGTAAAATGAGCAAGTTTCTAGAGAGAAATCTGGTTTTGAAGATCGAACTCTATATTTTGGTTTTTCTTCGATTCAAGGTAAAATACTCGACCAAATCTCACGATTTTTATGGTATTATTTTTAAGATATCTATCTAACCCTGATAGCCTCGTTTCTCATATCAAACTTTAGAGGATTCGATTTTGGTACTCAAAGTTTGTTAGTTTCAAGTTAAAACCAAAACTTTAAAATCCAAATTAGACACTTTACTTAGTGAAACTTTATGTTCTTTATGTTAAAATGTTGGGAAAATGTGTTCTATATAACGATACAAAAAATAAACAAAGAAAAACGCTAAAAACTAGTGAAAATCAAGCTTGAAAATGGTTGAAAACGTGCATCAATGGTTGCTGGTTTGTTGGGTTGCAACCAAGTCGGATGGGTCAAGAATTTGACCAGCGTGTGTTTTATCTGCTAAAAATAAATTAAGGGTTTTACAGTAGGCGGATTCAAAAACATGACCTTGACACTGGAAAAGGAACACCCAATCAACTGACATGATGAGTTTCTTACATCATTAGTATTCACTGATATATATTTATTAATTTGCTTTTACCTGTTTTTATTTTAAAATAAAATCTGATGGGAGAGTTGTGGGAGGTTCGAACCTAGGAGCCATTTTCCAGCAGAGTGCTTTTGTCGTTGATGTTCTTTTCGATCTCTACGCATTTCATCGCTCCACCGGAAATTCCCTCTGCCCCTACCATAGTACCGTGGCAGAAGTCATCTGCTTCCATTGTTTTTGATCTTAATGTAAAATCACATGTAAATTTGTACATTAACGATTTTTTTTCTTGTTTTCTTAAATAGTTAGGATACTCATTTAAATTAAATCCTCTTTTCTCTCTCTCTCTCTCCCTATATATATATATATATAATAAGGAAAAGTTAAGAACATAAACAATAAAAACTTAAAATTAACTACAAAGGTGGTGTCTGATTGGTTTAAGCTTGAGTCCAAAAGTCAAAAATATCAAGAGATCCAAGTTCAAATCCAAAGAGGAATAAAAATCCCTTTGTAGCCACAAAAATTCAAATGCGGTGACTCCAAGTTATCTGCAAAGCAGGTGGTCGCTCTAGAATAGGCGACTCGTATAGCAGGTTGGATATCCAGATTAATAAAAAAAACTTATAATTATATCATCAAACGTTGAAACTTTTTCAAGGCTAGTGATGAAAACTTCGCATAAAGAACATTTAAAAAATGCACAAAGTTGATGTCCATTGTGTAGGGGGTTTCAGGGTTGAATTCTCATGGGACCAGCTGTAAAAACACAAAACACAAAACACACCGAGCCTTCACAATGTTTTTAAAACCCTATAAAGGTTCAATGTTTTTCTTACCTTCAAAGTATTTTGCTATGAAGGTTCGATGATGTTATGATTTCATGGGTTGTTGGTCTTACATGATCCAAAATCCATTATACATTGTAAATTTGCATCATGAATATAAAAAAGAATTAAGTGAAGACATGCATCTCATACCCATTCCAAACACCAACCACAAATTCCCAAAACATAACTAAAACTTGAATCAGACATCATCTGTCCCTAGTTCTTCTTCATCCACACAAGCAGAGACTAATACAAACTCCACAAAGACATTCCCCCACCCCCCCTCCTTTCAATAATAACATTAAGAAAGAAAGCACAAATTGCAAATTCCATCCTTTCTACCTATAGCTAGAATGATTCAAAGAATGCCTCTCTTCTTCAAACGACCAAAACGACCGTCTCTAGAAAGCCATTCGACCAGCAAGCCTGCCTTCTGATATCCTCCTATCAATGGCTGCATCAATCGAGCTCATCTGAAAAACCATGGACCCACAACACACGCAATTAGAACCCTCCGAATCAAAACTGACCAACAAACATCATCATTGATAAAAAAAAAGAAGATACATTTCAATACTAGAGCTTTGCTTCTATCTATCGGAATTTTCCAGAAGAAGCTGACCTGGGCCATCGTCATAAAATTATTTTGTACGAATGGGCAAAACTCCGTTCCACCCATATCCAACACTTCACAACTAAAGCATTGGTAAACGAATAATAATTCTAGAAAGCAAATACATACACTTTGGTCGGAGAGTCCTCAAGTTGACCGCAGCAACCTCAGCAGAATTATAGTTAATTACTAACTAGAAACAACAATAACGTAAATACCTACTTGAACTTTGATGCTCACAAAATTGGTGGATTGGATTGCTTGCCAACCGGAGAATGGCCAAAAACAGAACATGAGCAAAAGGCTCAGATAATTCTTCTCCAAACATTATGATTATTATTATTTTGAAACAAGGAACTAAAAAATAATGGAAGATTACCGAAATACCTTTACATTTATGGAACAATGTTTAAACTGAAATCTGAAAATCATGACATGGGATGCCCTACTCACGTGTTAGATGTATAAAGTAGTGTGTAAAGGACTATGGTACAAGGTACGACTTACCTGGCTTGTTTCATCATGCACCTGATACTTTGGTAAAGACATTCTTCTTTCCTCCTGCCAACAAAAATCAATACAGTGGATCAATCAACAACACTAAAATCAACTTAAAATGAGCCACAAAACTATACAAACGATCAAAATTTGTATAATTTGTGTATTTGATGAATGTACACTATTCATCCATCAAAAAGTCTGCAGAGTGTATATTTGTTGATGAATATACTATGTAAATTACATTGATGAATATCAATGCAGAGGGTGACATTCATCAATGAATATACACTGGATTCATCCAACAAACAATTTGCATAGTGTATATTTAGTACGAATATACCATTTAAACCAATACATTGATGAATATCGATGCAGAAGGTGAATTCAGCAACAGCAAAAAAAAATGAGCCACAGAACTTTTGAGAGAAAACAACAAACCATGGACATCGCTTCATCATCCCATACTAAGTAGACCTCATTTGTTGCTGGTTGAATAACAGGAGCTTTATTTGCAATTACTGGAGGCGGTCCAATTGAGGGACCACCAGTATTGGGGCCAGAAGCATAAGAATGTGAACTAATTGCTATTCCACCTGCACAAACTCAATTCCATGGAATATATCACAATGGATAGCGATAAAATATGTGATACAAAAATATTGTCAGATGGAAAAGCTAGTGACGGAATTCAAATAAAATCAAAATTCCATAATGATCGATCAGATATTTGGAAGAGTGACTTGACAAGAATTATATTTGTATATCGTTAATTTGTCGTTGATTATGATTCATAGCAATCATCTTTGTGGATTAAGGTTGAACCTTGTGCTTTTTTCTGGATGAGAACTGAATCTTAAAGTTCCATTTTCCCCATGTCACCTAGTGAAAGAACAACTTCAATAGGGCGTTCAGAACAACGTTAGTGCAAATCCAACCACTTTGCTTGCATGTCAGCATCTTTCCTTGATAATCCAGTAAGAATTATCGCCGATTCACCTCAAAGTTTCCTTGACTACATCCTTGTGCACAGTCAGGATCATAAATCCTGCAGGGATTGCAAGGTGTTGCCGAGAGAGGTAACATCACAGCATAGATTGTCAGGTGATGGACCTCTTCATGAGTGGTGCATCAGAGGGAGAAAATGAGGCTAGACCGAGGATCCTATGGGAAAACCTGAAAGGGGCAGCTGGAGAAGTTTTCAAGAAGAGGGTAGTGCGGAAGATAGGGAATAGGCGGGGACAGGATGCCGAGCAAACATGAAGTAGAGTAGCCCACACCGTTAGGGAGTGGAGGCATCAGGAGGTTGTATTAAGGACAAAAATGATTGGGTCTTGGTAAAATATGAAGATAGTAAGAGAAGATGGGGCATCTATTTCCATAGGTTATTTAAAGAGGCAAGGTTTGGGAGGGGGAGGTATAGGAAGTAGGGGAACATCTCGGGCTACACAACATTTGTTTTTGCAAGGGCATTAGCACAGGATAAGTGAAGGAGGCGCTAAGGAAGATGGGGAAGGGTATAGCCCTAATAAAGGTATGACTTTGTCTAGGAGAGGCGGTGCGGAGTGTGGTGTTGACAATGCTCTTCAACGTCACACTCAGTTCTGCTAAGATTCTGATGTAAACTGATAGCAATTGTCGGTTGTTTATTGCAATCAAAACAGAAAATGGAGGATTATAGACTTTCGAGAGGTCTGGTTCTCTCCCAAAGAGTTTACACTCACTTTGAAAATACAAAAAAACAGAATATCCCAATCACTAACAACTCAACTCCACTTAAAGGAGACTTGCCGCCTTATTCTACCCAAGAGTACCAAAAATACCCTTCACTTGTTCACAATAATAGCTAAGACCCTTTAACCACTAACCCCTCCTCCTGTAAGTGAAACGAATAGGAGGTTTATCAATACCTCCCTCTAAAGCTTTCACCTTGTCCTCAAGGTGACTCTTGGGAAACTGCTGAATCAAGGCTTCTAAATTTTCCCAAGTAGCTTCAAAATCTTGTAACCCTTTCCATTTAACCAAAACTTCTAAGCTTCCTGGATCACCTTGCACAATTGCTCCTGTATCTAATAAAGATTCAGGTTCCACTTGTAATACCAATTCTTCAGTCAATTGAGCTGGAAGGTCTTTCGAAGATGCACAATTTTTCGAAGTTGAGATACATGGAACATAGGATGTATCTTCGCCTCCTTTGGTAAATCCAAACGATAAGCGACTTTACCAATCTTCTCCAACACTTTATAAAGACCATAAAACCTTGCTAACAATTTTGGGCTGTTCCCTTTAACCAAAGATTTCTGTCGGTACGGTCTCAATTTCAAGAACACCCACTCACCCAAAACCAAATCCAACTCTGTTCTTATTAAATCGGCACGTTGCTTCATTCTACATTGGGTTTCAAGAGATGCATCCTCACTTCATCCCATATTTCATCCCGATTCATCAATTCGATATCGACCGATTGGACTATAGGAGAGGAACTCTTATATCTCAACAAAGGAGGTGGATCTCGGCCATATAACACTTTGAAAGGAGAACATTTTAGGGCTGTATGAAAAGCTATATTGTACGACAATTCAACCCACGATAACCATCTACTCCACTGACACGGTCGATCTGAAATCCAGCATCTTAGGTATTGTTCCAGCCCCCTGTTGGCAACTTCTGTTTGTCCATCCGTCTGCGGGTGGTAGGCGGTGCTGAACTTCAAAGTTGTTCCTTACAACTTGAATAACTCTTTCCAAAATATACTTTGAAACACTTTATCACGATCAGAAATTATAGAACTTGGTATGCCATGCAAGCGTACAATTTCTTTGACAAAAACCTTGGCTACGGATTGAGCTGTAAATGGATGCTTCAGTCCCACAAAGTGTGCATACTTGCTGAACCTATCGATCACCACCATAATAGAGCTCATTTCTCCCGAATTAGGCAATCCCTCAATGAAATCCATGGAGATATTGTCCCATACCATACTCGGAAGTGATAATGGTTGTAGCAGACCCGACGGAGACCCACTTAACACTTTGTTTCTTTGGCACGTTTCACATTCTTTCACCATATTTGACACATCCTTTCTCATGCCTACCCAGAATAATTCCGCCGCCATTCTTTGGTATGTTCTTTCTTCTCCATTATGACCACCAATGGGGGACGCATGGAATTCTTCGAATAATGAGATAATTTCTGATTTCCTCGATATCACCAATCTGTCTTTAAAAAATAACAGATCTTGCCGCAACTCAAACCCTTTATGTGCTCCTACATCTTCCAATAAGTCTTCTTTTAGTTTCATCAATAACTCATCTTTCTCCAGCTCTTTTTTAAGATTTTCCCACTGTCTCCATGAGGGTACACTTAAATTCGAACATTCCAAGCTTTCTTCCTTACGGGAGAGTGCATCGGCAGCCTTATTTGCACTCCCCTGTACATACACAATCGAGAGATTATATCCCATCAGCTTGCTCATCCATTTCTGATATTCCGGTTCCACCACACGCTGTTCCAACAGGTATTTCAGACTCTGTTGGTCGCTGCGAACTGTAAAGTGTCGTCCAAACAAATAAGGTCTCCATTTTTTAACGGCTAGCACAATGGCCATAAGTTCCTTCTCATATGTTGATTTCAGTCGAGCTCTTGTTCCCAACACCTGACTAAAATAAGCCACCGGTTGTTCGTTCTGCATCAAAACAGCCCCCAAACCAAATCCCGAAGCGTCTGTCTCTACCACAAAATCTAACGAGAAATCAGGAAGTTTAAGCACCGGAGGTGAGGACAAACTCTCCTTTAATTTTTCAAAAGCCACTTGTGCCTCCTCGTTCCAACCAAATTGATTCTTTTTTAGCAAATCCGTGAGAGGACTAGCTATGACTCCGTATCCTCTAACGAACTTTCTATAATATCCCGACAATCCCAGAAAACCTCTTAATTCCGACACTGTACTAGGCACTTTCCAATCTAGTATTGCCTTGATTTTAGAATCATCCACCTCTACTCCTTTACTGGAAATGACGTGGCCTAAATACCCCAAACGCTCCCGACTGAATTCACATTTTTTCTTGTTGGCATACAATTTATAATGAGACAACAATTCAAACACTTGTCTCAAATGGTCAAGGTGTTCCTCCATTGATCGGCTGTAAACCAATATGTCATAAAAAAAACTGACACAAACTTCTGCAAACAATCCTTGAAAACTTCATTCACCAGCCCTTGAAATGTAGATGGGGCATTTACTAAACCAAAGGGCATTACCTTGAACTCGTAGTAACCTTGGTGCGTCCGAAACGCAGTTTTCTGAATGTCTTCATCCTTCATACGTATCTGATGATAACCTAACTTTAGGTCAAGCTTAGAAAACACTTGAGCACCATGCAACTCATCCAACAACTCGTCTATGACCTATAGGAAATTTTTCTACAACCGTTGCCTTGTTTAAAGCCCTATAATCGATGCAAAATCTCCAACTGCCATCTTTTTTCTTTACTAACAATATCGGACTTGAAAACGGGCTGCTGCTCGGTCTTATAATTTATGCTTCTAACATCTCCTTTACCAATTTTTCCATCTCGTCCTTCTGATAATGAGGATAGCGATAGAGCCTTACATTAACTGCATCTGTACCGTCTTTCAAAATAATCCCATGCTCCTTACCTCTTATCGGTGGTAACCCCGGTGGCATATTAAACACAGGATGAAATTCTTTCAAAACAGTTTGTACCGTTGGTAAAACTTCTTGTCACTTCATTTGTCAACATACAAGCCCCAAACTCCACTAACACAGCTTGACCTTCCTGTTGGATTAGTTTTCCCATAGCCTTCAATGAAACTAAAGATCTACCCAATGCTGGATCACCTTTCAATGACACCGACTTCCCTCCGACCGTGAACTTCATAACATACTGCTTCCAGTTATAGGTCGATCCCAAAGTTCCAACCATTGTATACCCAAAATCACATCGCTATTACCCAATTGAATAGGCAAAAAATCCTCGACAATGCACCGTCAAAATAACATGTCTACAAATTCCATCTCCCCTCACCTTATTCCCCGTCCCCATCGTTATCGTATACTCCTTCGTCTGATCGACCTTGAGATTCAATTTTTTAACAATCTCATTCGAAATGAAATTGTGCGTCGCACCGCTATCGATGAGAATTACAACCTTTTGGTTTTCAATGAATCCTTCCATCTTCATGGTTTTAGGATTCGTTAATCCCACCACCGAGTTAAGATGAACCTCCACGTCTTGACCCACATCGACCACATCAGTTGCGTTTAAAGCTGTATTTTCATTACTACTGTCACCCGACTCTATTACATCTTCCTCCTGAACCAGTAGAACATTCAAATATTTCTTCTTACACTTATGACCCGGTGAATATTTCTCATCGCAACGATAACAGAGACCCAAGGCTCGCCTCTATTGTACCTCCTGATCGGAACATCTTCTGTATTCAGATCCCATTCTGTTCGTCGAATTAACCACCGTATTAGAATTATTCCCTGAATTAGTACTACCATGGATACTCCTGATCAAAGCATTCTTCACTTCAATTTTTATTGCTAACTCCATCGGTTCCTCCAACGTTACTGGACTTGAGAGACGTACCTCTGCCTTAATTGAATTTTCCAAACCGTTTATGAATTGACTCATAAACACTTCCTCTGGAATTCCTTCTAATGATGCAGCCAACTCCACGAATTTCATCTTAAATTCCTCCACCGTACCTTCTTGTTTAACGGCCAGAAACTGTTCGCATAAAGTTCATGCCGCCATTGATCGGAATTGACGGAAAATCAATCTACGCAGATCCTCCCACCGTAAAATTGGATGACGTCTATTCTCCCATTGAAACCATTTCAAAGCTGCTCCTTCAAATGCTATGAAAGAAACATCAATTTTTTCTTCATGTGTGAATCGATTCAATGAAAAATAACGTTTTGCTCTGAGAACCCAACCATCTGGATCGCTTCCGTCAAACGCTGGAATTTCAAGCCTCCGACCTTTCACAGCTAGAAATCGACTCGATTCCTGTTTTTCATCGTTCCTCCTCTTCGATCTTCCTGGATCGTCCACGTCTTCTCCATCCGATGAACCTGTTGAATTCAATTTACTAACCACATCGCTGCTTAATTTCTCAATCTGCTGTACAATTCATTCCAAACTTTTCTCTATCGAACCGACGCTACTTTCTAAATCTTCAATTCTTGTTGCCGCACTCCTTGTCGCCATGGCTTGATCTTACTGCTCTGATACCAATTTGATGTAAACTAATAGCAATTGTCGGTTGTTTATTGCAATCAAAACAGAAAATGGATGATTCCAGACTTTCGAGAGGTCTGGTTCTCTCCCAAAGAGTTTACAGTCACTTTGAAAATATAAAAAAACAGAATATCCCAACCACTAACAACTCAACTCCACTTAAAGGAGACTTGCCGCCTTATTCTACCCAAGAGTACCAAAAATACCCTTCACTTATTCACAATAACAGCTAAGACCTTTAACCACTAACCCCCTCCTCCTGTAAGTGAAACGAATATGAGGTTTATCAGATTCCTGAAGAGTCGAGGCTTAGTGTGGTGGTGCCGCTCTATAAGAAGAAAGGTGACACAACAGTGTGGCAACTATTGTGAAATAAAGTTACTTAGCCACACCACGAAATTATGGGAGCGAGTGATTGAGACTAGGGTAAGGTGTGAAACGGAGGTGATGGAGAACCAATTTGGTTTCATCCCAAATTGATAAAGATCAAGACAATTCACCTCCTCAGACATCTCATAGACGAGTATAAGGAATAAGCAAAGATTTACACATGGTGTTCATAGCTCTTCTAAGTCCTAGGTTAGACTTAAGGGTACAAGTATTCCTACCTTGGTTATGTTTTCGTGTACCTTGCTCACTTTTGTCCATATGTTATGTTCGTTGTTTGTCTATTATGGTAGTCGATGCTTATTTCTAACTCTATTCCAAATTTTAGCATTGTCTTTCGTATTTCAAGTTCTTATGTTCTTTCTCCCATATGCTTCGACGCTTTCTCTGCTCACACTTTGCACCAGTCGAGGGATTCACGGAAACAGTCGCTCTACTCTCAAAGTAGAGGTCTGGTCTGCCTACATCCCACCCCCCAGACCCCAACTCCTCCCAACTCCTAGTGGGATATAGGTTTGTTTGGTTTGGTTGGGATTTAGGTCAAACTTCTTTAATGTACTTTAATCCCAAGTTATGTTAGGGTTTTCAACAACATAGCACAATACCAATTGATTGTAATGTGCTTGCTTTTGTTGCAGTTCCACACCCCACTTTCCTTTCCTCACACAAAGTGAATGCATCCTTATGTACTACAAACGCCCCAATACAAACGTCCTAGTTTCTATCTTAGTTTGCCACAAATAAGCGTCAATTTTCAAAAGTGCCTACTTTTCAATTCTACTCTTAATGAAGAGATGAAGAAATTCATTACTCGCTCTATTATTAAGCGTAGAAATGTTTGATTAAAAAGTGTAATAATTACACTCCTCTAAAACTGTATCTTTTTCATCATGGATCATGACCAATACTTCTTTTGGTAACCATAGGTGTCTAGGGCCCACTTGTGCAAATCTCGACTAATCCCATGGGGCTCTGATGGTAATAGCCAAGAAATCAGTAGTGACCCTGAGGATACTCGACCTGAAAAACTATGTGGAGGAGCCTAAAGGTTCCAATAATGAAATTACATGAAACTTTAGCTTGTAAACAAACACTACACATTTTCCAAGCTTGTGTGTAAATTATGATTTACTCTTTATAGTTAGATTTTCTTCTCATGCTTTGCAATTTCTTTCTAATTCACCATCAACTAATAGGGATCTAATCTTGGCATCGATTTACAACAAACACCATTACTATCTCCACAAAATTGTTTTTAGAAGAAACAATATATGGCAATATTGTGGCTCAGCCAGTTATCAACTTATGCTAGAAAGTAAAATTTTCAACAAGCTAAGGATATCAATGGAGCAAGTTTGTAGAAAGTCATGATGAAGCTTAAAATAAAAATAGGATAATGGCGGAACTTGCTTAAGCACATGCTAACATGATATGACAGTGCAAATTATATAACACAACAGTCACTAAAACACAACCAAGTTCCACAAACGAATCTTATCAAACCATGAAATGATAATAAAGTAATATATAACGAATAAAACGAATAAAAACTCATGCATATTTTTCTTTTATCAACTTTGAGATGAATATAAAAAATATTTAACTTGCATCAACAAGTTCCTGATTTTCTAGCTAATCAGGCTGGTCCATTCCATTGGCCATGACATTGCTACTGGAGCATATTATGAAAGCTAGATTTCCTTCTCAGTCCGCAAAAAAAATTACAAGCTGGTGCAGTTGGTTTTTATAATGCAGTACTCAAACATCTGTAACCCCCACTGTTTCAAAAATATAAACCCAGTGTGCTAAAAACACAAAAAATGCAGACATCAATTCTATTGCATAGATTGATTTAGAGCAAGCGTTTATCACATTCATCCAGGAATTGAGATTGATTAGTCTATAAAGTGGCTCTCATGTGTTCCTCAACATCTTCCATATATTCCTCCAATTCTAATATGAGGGTAAATAGAGATGAGACCAACAGAATGAACACAAGATATGGAATAAATTGGAAGAAAAATAATTAATGGAAGTTTAAAGATTAAGAACTTCCTATCTAGTTGTATATCATGAACTCCATTTAAGATAAATGATATTATATGCTTTTACAAAAACTGACAGTTTAATCTTTAGACATTTCTACGAACTTGCAGAGGCAAATTAGCATCTCTTATGTTTAAATTATTTTACTAAACTTTAGGAAGTCGAGAATAAAATAATAGATTTACATATAGAATTCATTTTCTTAATGTTAGACTGAAGTTTATATGCATTGATTTTTCCACCAATCAAATACATGTTGCATCCAATTTCATTTTGAAAATTTAATGTGGAACAGAAGAAGAAAGAAAGTACATCATATCTTTTGAAAAGGTCTAGGAATCTCTTGATGGGAATAGCAAACTTTTCAAGTTGCAGAATAAATCATGATCCACATCATTACAAGCCACACTGCAGAAGTGTGAAATATTTAAAGATTGAAGGGAAGTCTCAAACCTTGGAACCCTGGGGTATGGTAGCCCCTTGGCATGTTAATATTGACAATTGAATGTGGATCCATTGTGTTCTTCAAATCTGAAGGGGAGCTTAATGGAATGCTTGTTGAGAGAGTAGGAGCAGAATATGCTGAACTTTGTGAAGGCATGCCATTACTAGCTACAACAGGAAATAAAGGCTGAGATACAAGAACAGAAGGTGTGGATGCCGGCAATCCAGGAGGAGCAACTGGAAATGATGATTGAAGCCCTGGTGGTGCAGTCGATGAGATAGGAGGCCGCATAGTTTGAACAGGGAACAATGGCTGCTGTACCATTCCTAAAGGTGCAGGAGGAGGAACTGAGCCAGCTGGATTCTGCGAGAACCATGGCTGTGGGCGAGGTGGTACTGGCCAACCAGCACGAGGGACAGGTAATCCAGCATTGTATCTGCTTAAAATAGTACAAGATAATCAAAGTCAGCCAAACCACAGAACTAAAAAATTTATAATACTTGGAATTATCAACACTCTTATCTTGTTACTCTGAAAAATTACCTCATTTTTTTGTTTCAAAAATAATAGAAAAGCAAATGAAAGGTAATAATATCGACATCATTTGTTGGTTATAATACTTCCGAGTGAGAAATAACACTTACATGATAAAAGTATTTCATTTGACTTAATATCATGAAAAGGACTATGTTGTACATCCAAAATTCAAGATATATGCCAAATCAAAAAGTCCAATACGCCTAATTTTTACCAGGGCTAGAAAGTCCTACACTTGAGAGTTGGATCAGTTTTTCACACCTACGAAACCTCTTGACAACATAGTCTTCCTACCATTTCTCCCATATTTTAGCACCTTAATGACCTTGAAAACCCTGCAAATGACAGTGGACCAGTGTTCTAAAAGGCTCACCACGGAAGCCGACATGGCTCAAGACTCACGTCTTACGCCACATTAAGCATGTGGTGCACACCATGGACCAATGTGTGGTTTATGTAAAGCGATAGTTGATTTTTCTTACCTTTTTAGTATCTTACATTTGAGTTTTCAATATATAACCTCGTTTAAATTGCTTAACCTCATTGACTCGTTGAGTAATAGTAGAAAAACGTATGTGCATGTACATAACTATATATATGATAAAAATATTTGTCAGCATAAGTCTTGCCGTGGCCCCTAAGGCTTGAGGCTTAACCTTGCCGCCAAGCCACACCTCACGCCATTTACAACCTTGTATTGGACCATTCATATACTTGGCCCAAGAAATTAGCACAAGTGGACTACCTGATAGTAGTCCTTTGCTTCTACAAGCAGTTGTCTTCGTCGAAACATTCTTACCAGCATGATCACATAATGATGGAGAAACCACCCTAACTGGAATGCGGACAACACCAGCCTGTGGGTTAACGCACACTTATTTTTAGAAATGGTGAAGTGCATCATAACTGCTACTCGCTCTATATACCCTAATAGATATCCATTTTGCCTTACTAGTCATATCCATGTTCAACATCTAGAATACCTCACTCTTTGTACCAACTAATGCCCATTGAACACCAAAATTTTAGATGTACTATAGTAGCTCTCTTTGCATAAGTTGATGCAAATTTCAGAAAGGAAAATCATATTTGCTCTCTCTCTCTCTCTCTCTCTCTCTATATATATATATATATATCTGTTACAGACAATGACACCTTAGTCTCCTTGGATTTCTCTATCTCTAGATATACCAATAGCCCTCTCTCATCCGTACTCCGACTAATGTTGAGAGATAAGGAGCAATACAGTTAGTATTAACTATTGTGTATTTATATAGCTCATATAACTTATTTCAAAAGGAATAAAAGATATTAAAAAGGCAGTTCAAAAGATCCACTCTCCTCTATGCTGTTAAAGAGAGGATGTAGCATTTATTATGGTCAATACTACATGATTTGTGCATCAAAAAACAAGTACAAACCAAGATGAATAGATGAAAATTTTCTCTGCAACTGTCAATCAACTTTCATATGTCGATGCAAGTTAATAGCCCATGTACACACATGCAATAAAAACTCCAAAATGATAAACGTGTAGGTATAGGCTTAGGCATAAGTTTGGAGCAAAACATTACTTACATAGACTGCAATGTTGATGGAGGATATCCTAATGATCCTGGTATCATGCCAACTTGGGAAGAAGGAATCTCCACTTTTCCAACTTTTGTTGGGTTGTCATTGTCTGCAAAAGATGAGTGAAGCAAAGCACTGCTGTTATTTGTCCCAAGAAGAAGAAAAAAATAAAATGGAGATCTATCACTTCTTTAGCTAAGCAAATTAACATAGATCAAGCCATCATCATTATCCATTATAACCCAACAAACGTATATTAGGATTTCATTCAACACATACGATGACAAGGTTATATGCATTATAAAGTATAAGTAACCATTGTTCTATAGCATGCTAGACACTCTGAAAGAACAGCAGAAGATAAAATGAAATATATAAAATGATAAAACTATAGAAGGTATGAAAAGATAGCACATAAAAAAATAAGCATGGCATATTGGTAGAAATAATTGCTGCTCATTTACAAGTAGTAGCAATGACAAATTTACCAGAATATAGACAGTTATGCTCTATCACATCATCTGTTCACAAATGATAGTTTTGAAAATTTCCAGGACCATATGTGAATCAAATTCTTGTCAAATGTACAAAGGTGTTGCATATGGAATACCGAGCATGCAGAGAACATGCGGTCCCAGCTGAGAGACGAGAGATACAGGCATTTTATCAAACATGAGAGATCGCTGAAAGAGACTAAAATGGCAATGATACATGCACACAGTGATTGATTGGGGTGATCTGTGATCTTCCTGAGAGGAGACACGTCATCTAACAGTGAGAGATTGTCACACTATCCGGCAGTTCCAGTATCATGAGGATCTCCATTCTTCAAGATCCTTCAGAATGATCATGGCATCTCGATCCTTCAGAACTATCCTGCAGTGCCAGCACATTTCTTCAAGATCACCTGGGTCTGATATGGCAACTGGGAAACAGTAGGATCCAAGCAAGTCCCTTCAGAACTCTTTAGCACTACCTTGTTCTTACAGGTTCACATGTCCCACATAACACTTCAAGCTTCAGAAAAATAATAGGACCTTTAAGGCCAGATAACATCCCTAAGAGGTTCCGGGGCCTAATGTTTTTCCACTTTAAGAAATGATTTTAGGTGGTGGTAGATTTCAATCACAATGGTGATAATGAAGCAACGGGATTCTGGTTTAACCAGATTCCACCATGAACCTTCCAATACCATGAAGCAAATGAATGTTGGTATAATCTTTTAATATATCTATTTAAGAACCAAGTGATCCCTTTATATATGAAGGACCATAATAGATAATGATGAGTTACAAAGATAAACAGTAGTGATAATTAGGGTTGTTAACGATTCGAGCTTTTGATGCACTACTCGAGCTTGAGTTGATCTCGAGACAAAATAAAGCTCATTTAACTTAACGAGTCAAGCTCCATAACACCATTTCGACTCCGCTTGTTTAGAAGCTCGATTGTAAATGTAATTTTCCGAGCCATTCGAGTATACACTTTCCCAGCCAAACATATTCATATGTTAAAATCATGGGGTAAATTGCATGAAAAAGTAACCTACTTTGATTTGATTCCTACTTTGAGCAACATACTTTCAGAACCTTCATTTTAGTAGCTGAGATGTGACATTTCAAACATTTAGGTACCCGATTTACCTAATAACCTGAAAATGCCGACTAGGATCAGGTTTTTGTTTATGTGGTCTCATTTTTTATATTTTTTAGCGCCAACTAAGCAAAAAAAATCACATCATATCTTAAAAAAATTATAATATTTGTAATATGTTTTACTTTAGCCAAAAAAATTCATATCATTATTTTTTTAATTCTTAAAGCTTTTAATATTAAAAAAGATAAGATTTCATGTAACTATTTTTCTTTTGAAATAACGTAATTATTATTTTTAAAACTTGATTTTGCAATATTTTATAATAACAAACTGTCGGGTATGACTTCAATTCTGGTAGACAGTCGGTTGCTAGTTCTGTTAGTCTGTTATTTCTTTCCTGTTTAGCCTATAAATAAGTGGGGGCCAATCATTTGTAATCTCTGTTCATTTTACATCTAATAAAATTTGCTGACTCATGCATCCAAATTCACTAAGAGATTTCCAGTAATTTCTAACACAAAGAAAGTTAAAAACCTAACCTAAACCCCTTGCTTATTTGCAGCCGCCACGCCCCTTCTTATCCTAACCTCCTTCTGATCCGCCACCAACTCCAGCCACGGAAACTGCCCAAGCAATCAATTGCCGACCCTCTTTTGATGGCAAAATGTCAACTGCTCAGACGTTATAATTTGAAATCTCGAGGCTACCATGCCTGTTTGATAAAGAACGCTTGAGTTTCATGGTCCTTCCTTCTCTTGATATTGAACTTGAAGAAGCCATATTAGAATTGTAGATTTAGAATCTTCTTGTGGTTCTTGCTTTTAGGGTTTTTTGAGAAACCATCGTTGATTCAAGCTTTTGATTTATGATTTTGTATTTTTTGAGATACAATAGTATTTTCTTGATTCATGTTGATTTTGATGTTGCTATTGTTTTAAGTTGAAGAACACATTGTTTAAAGAACTTTTGGGTTATGTTCATGTTTTGAGTTGAGGAACATGATATTTAAGATTTTCTGGTTTATGTTTTTATATGTTTTGTGATGAAGAACATGTTCTTCACTGTTTAAAAATGGGTTATACAAATTTTAGATATTTTTTAGATTATAAAATTACAATTAAAGAATGGTTGTTAAATTTATGAATTATATAATCTAAAAAATATAGTAATAAAAATGTATATAAATTATAAATAATATAATCTAAAAATATAGTAATGAAAATTATTTACAACTAATTTACATACAAAAATCACATCATTTGCCATGTCTGCAAATAAAGTATTAATTGTATACCATATCATTTGCCCAGTAAGCATGGTAACCTGTTAATAGCGAATAGCGGAGAGATAGCGGTTAGCGGTGCCGCAAATAGCAGCAGCTAATATTACCTCTATTTTGGTACCAAACAGCGGTCCGCTATTACCGCTTTCTTTGGCCTATTTTGGACTCCTTTTTTGGACTAAATGTTGAATGATTCTTTTGGGCTTTTGTGTGGGCTATTTAGAGTCAAACTTTGTATCGATTCCAACTTCCAAGTCCAAAGCTCTTCTCAAAGTGCTATCGATTCCAACTCCGGTCTTGACTCTCGACATGCTCGATTGAGAATCGAACTCACCTCGATTCCTGCTCAAGTGCTCTGTGCTCCTATTCAAACTTTGTTAGTTGTTACTGTTTTGTTGTTTATGATTTTTATAAACTCTATTGTTATGTTGCTTGTGTGGTTTGAATTGTTTGAATTGATATGTATTAGGCAAAAAATATTTTAAGTTATGTATATATATATTCGTATTTATTTTATGAGCATATTTTTTTACCACTATATCACCCTGATAACCGCTATTTCAAATCAAGGTCCCAACCGCTATTTCCGCTATCAACCGCCATAACGGCTTAGGGTTAAACAGATTACTCAGGTACTTAAATGTTTGAGATTTTATATCTCATGTATCAAAATGAAGGTTTTAAAAGTATGTTACCCAAAATAGGAATCAAACCAAAGTAGATTACTTTTTTATGCAATTTGCCCAAAACCATACAATCAAAATATAACAGATTATCGAGCTCAAACCAATAAACGAGTTAATCGATCTCGAGTTTGATTCCATAAAATTGGGCTTATACAGCTTGAATTTTAGGTGTAATGTATAGCTCAAATTTGTTAAACAAACATCGAGCTAGAGCTCGAACATTGAAAAAAGTCATTTGAGCTCGAGCTTGATATTATTTTCTCGAGCCGAGCTCAAACAAAACCTACTACTCGACTTGGCTCGCTAACGCCCCTAGTGATAATGATAAATACCAAACAAAGACGTTATCTTCACTAACCTAAATGTGGAGAAAGATATCAATTCGGTAACCAATTTCCATCAAGCTACCTACAAGTGTGCCAAATCTGATACAAATAAAACTACAAGGAGCAGCAGAAAAAATTACCTAAGTGAAAGCATGTAAGCTCAAATTAAGCCAAAGCATACCCATGATCTCAATATACTTGGCCATCCAACTATGCTTCCATCTCTTGTGGATGGAGAATAACAAGAGCTGCACTCAATATTTATATTAAAACAAATAAATGACATAGTATAACAGTCCCAGTTTCTGATATAAGTTTAGAGTTAGATGAACAAACCACATATCCAGCTCTAAATAAAACAAAGTTTGAGTATTCCAAGAATAATATTACTCCCACCAAATGAAATAGTCCATACACAACTTTTTTAGATATGAGTGCAGACAATGAGTTCATTGATTACAATACAAATACCTAAAGCTGTTTTCAGCTACCAGTAAATACTAATACCATATTTGTTATTTCTGGAAGTTACATAAATTTGCATTAATCTTGGATCTTTGGATGTTAAAATTCAACATATATGCATTTTTAAAAAAGTAATTAACAGTACAGGAAAATTAAAATGAAATTTAAGAAGTAAATAAAGAAGGGAATATTAAATACCTTCCTCTCCGTAATGAGCTGCCAAGACGTCAGGTGGGATCCCCTGCATGCCATAAATTTCAATATCTGTTGATTCTCTGCCATCTTTAGCATTTGGAACCCTGTAAGAGATATCAATCATAAATATGAATTGATGTTTAACCAACAAGATTAAGAGAAATAATCAAGGGAAAATGAAGGAATAGGGATCAGAAACTAGCAAGTTACAAGCAATCAAGCATCTCATTTAAGTCAGAAACGAACTGATTAACAAGCAAGAGATTCGCTTAGCATAACTCTGGGAAGAGAATAATCAAATAAATGAAAATAAGACGATCAAAGAGAAGACCTCAGAACAGCCTGGATATTTCTGCATGACAGGAAAACCCCATGAGAAACTAAGAGCAATGACGATAAAGAACTACACCAATGCTCCCCTCTACAGTGTACCTTCCAGACACTGTCTTCATGTAAGCAGCCTCATACATAGTCAATTGACACCCACTGTCATATGCAAGACACGCGAACTTCTACTACAAATCCTATCCAGAATTATATCATATATGGCCTCTATCGCCTGCTAACCAACCATTCTAAAAATTCATCATTGAAATTGGTGCACAGTCATGCATAAAGAAGAAACTTCTCTCTCCAGAGAGTGCTCTCCATTGCAAGTGTTTTTCATGAAATTGTCAAGTATTGTTCTCAAGCTTGTGTAATCAGTTATGAAGGGACTTCTTCTCTAGTTATGAGCATTACCTTCCTTCAGACTTGTATTGCTCTAGTTGTATGCACCCATTTGGTTGCATCTCAAAAGATGAAAACTGTCAAGTACTGTTCCCAAGCTTGAATTTCTTGATGAGTAGGTTTATATGAATTAACCAACATGTTTCATGGTTGAAGAGGAGACAAAATTGCATCGACTTTAAAGGTCTTTATATGATCATAAATAGTGTTATTGTACAATGTCTTTGTATTATCTAAACAAACATCCAATTTATGTTTCCATGTTAGACCATTTTGATCTGAAATGCAAAAGAATATTTCTCCTATGATTCTACATGGTATTATACATGAATCATCATGTGCCTATATAACCTAACATAATGCCATTGCTAAACAAAAGATTTAGATGTGGCTCGCACTATGACGATTCACTATAATGTACAACAGAGTTTGGCAGATGTAGTTTTTACTTTTTACAACAAATTACCTTATTAATGTATGTCCTGTTCCATCAAAGATATAAAACATTTCTCCATACTCTTTTCAAAAGGCACTCTTTTCATTTGCCTCCTACAATATTTCAATGTCTATTTTATCTTCAAGATCATCTCTCAAGACATAATAAACTTACAACACGTGCTATCACGTGTGTGTTTCTAGGCTATTCCCATGTCCAAAAAGGCTCATTGGTATAGTCCAATCCTCTATAGTCATTTTACCTGTGCTAAAGTTACCTTCATTGAACAGAATCATTTCTTTGTCAAGCTACCAGTAATGCTTTAGAGTAAGCAAAACTAGTTCCCAAACCTTTTAAGTCTTCTGATACTCCGGTCCTAAACCTCCCAATAATAGCACCAAAGGTTGGAACTTGTATAGTACTGACTAATACTCGATTCACAAAAGGCGTATGTTTGATAACACAAAAACAAGTGCCCTAATACCCAAGGATCCTTACAGGCACACCATGGTTTTGGTAAATCTCTTATTCCACCACCTAATATGACTACCTATCGAGCCTTACGATCCACTTGGTGTGCATAATCATTTTGGTGTGTCTCCTGTTGCATCACCCAATATATCTATCCTACTTATAACCTACCTGTTGTGCCTTTTTTAATATTCCAATTATCATCTAAAAATACAGTCTTGTACCCGATATCCCATCCATGATTGCCCACCTTACTCTCACCTCTCCTCACAATGGTGTTCCTATACCCATTTATACCTATATTGTGAATGAGGCCCTTCATCACCCTGGATTGTTTAAAGCAATCTAAAGGAGATGAATGTGACTCAAATCTAGCCGTGATGTGCACGGGAAGTAAGCCTCTCCAGACCATACAAGTGCATGTCGGGTAGGCGGGTAAGATTCTTGGTCCTTGTTATGCCTCTTACTATTAAGATTAGCGATCCTTGCCATGCTTACCGGTAAGGTAAGTGACACCGGGTAAGAGTTCGGTAAACGGACCCTAAGTGTGATCTATTAGATGATGCTCATTACAAGAAAACTTCTTCCAAAGGTTCGAAAGGAAGATTGAGCAATGCAAAGGAGAAAGAAGTTGTCCCCTCTTCTCTAGTAACCCGTCGCAGCATGAAAAAATCAAAAAGATAAAGAGACTAGTCAGAAAGTTAAGTTGTTTGACATTTACTAGAACCGATATCATTCCTAGTTAGTAGAGTAGTTCATGTCTACTCCTTACACATGTCACTACTCACTAGAATGAAGCACTTTGCATTTTGAGGTATTTTAGGGCCATCTCAGGCTTAGGAATACTCTACTCAGATCAGGGTCGGTGTCAAGCAGGTGCTTTCACTGAAAAAGAAACGATAGGATATCTGGTTTATTGGATGCAAATGGGGTTGGTTATCATGTTTCTAAAAGATGAACTACAAACATTGTGTACTCGTCAAAAGAAATCAAGTTTTTTGTGAAACCAAGAAGCAACATATTGTTTCCCAATCAAGTGTCGAGTTGAAGAACAAAGCCATGATAAATGTTTCATGCAAAATGACATGAATAAGGAGACTTCTAAAAGAGGTTGGAATAATTAAAGAAGACTTGGTGTAGATTATCAGTCAACTATTTTTCTTTTCATATAGTAGAGAATCAAGTATTCCATAAGAGAACCAAGCACATCGAGATAGAGGACCAAGTACCAACTTTGTAGACATTCTCACAAAGCCATTATGAAAAGTCCATATATATTTTATTGAAATGAGTTGGGCATGATTAACATCTTTGCTCTAACATGAGGAATGTTAGATTTTCAAGCAATCTCAAGTAAGGTTTCCTAAATATAGGTTACCATTTGTATATAATGAATTATTATCCTTTCTCATGAAAAATGAGATATAAATTCCCTAAATAAGTTACAAGCAGCATCCTAAAGTTCGATAAATATATAATGTTTACAGTCCGTTTGATATCTCTTGAATCAAAATGATTATCGTTTTCTATGCACATTGCCATTGCAAGAGAACTATACAGGGTATATGTGAATGATACCATAATCAGAACGAATGGCATCAATAGATAAGCCAAAAGTTAAGATCATTCCAAGCTTTTGCTCTTAGCAAGTCATGCATTTATAGGACAAATGTCTTAAAGCCTTGAAATTAGACTAGTATATGTTAGCAAAAAAATGTCACACAAATTATTTACTGAAATATACAATACATGAATGCAAATTAGTTATTTCACCTGATGGCGGGTTGCTACCTATGTATTGAAAGCCTCTTGGCGAACCGGATAAGTAAAAGGACTTTCTAGGGAACTATACATGATTGTTCCTGAAGCCAATTACTCAAGGGACACCGCTAGTTGTTATAGCTTTTTAGTATCAATCTCATTTCTTTAAAAAGCTAAAAGCAAACATTAGTTTTGCATTCCATTTCAGGTCATCAAACCTCCACAAATCTCATGCGAGATAGTAAGACAAGTGCATCCTATGAAGTTGGAATTTCACGTAGAATGTATTGCACATATTAGACACACATGACACACCCATTCATTGTGGAAAACATCCATGGGTGTACCAATCTGTAAGTTGACTATCATGTAGTAAGCATTCAAAAACACTTCTTTCCATTCATTTTGTTTACATTCAAACAAAGCACCAACTCACTAACGTCCAATTATAACCTCTATAAAAAGTACTTTTTTATGTGTTTATCAATGCAGACCCATAGGCTCATCTATTTTGTTACATATTTGGGTTCACCTAAGCACTAATACATATTATCTAAACCCTAAATACGAAAAAACCAAAGTCAAAGACGAATAATATAAATACAAAAGTTATCCTCTTATGATGATCTATGAATCACCAGCAAAGCAATTATCCCCTCTCTTTTTCTACGCCTATGCTTATCTCCTAATATCTCCACAATCACTAAATCACATAACATCTATTAGATAACAATGCCCATTACTAAAGGCATCCTATTGGATAACAACCTCATAGAAATGTGATGTGTAGCTTGGCACTCATGTTATAGACTCGAAACAAGAAAGTTTCTGATACAACATAAATCATAGCCTATTCATCACGCTTCCAAATATATGATGAGTATAATAAAACCATACGCTTGTAAATGCAATCAATACGTAAAAGCATTTATCCCCTCATGATCACATACAATCAGAATATTAGTAACACTCAGGTTTTCAACATTTTGACCCGCATCTAAAAGCAAAAGGTTGTCCATCCAAAAATAACGATGAGTTCAGCAACTTGTAGCTTCTTCAGAAGTAAATAAGCACTATCATTACCACATTACTAATTAATCTAAAAAGAAGTTACAAGAACCAACGACATATGTATCCAGACCAAAGAGCTTGTGAATCCCACACTGCTCAAACTTTGAATGGTAGTTGAAACCTTATTGAATTTTCCGAATTTATGAGACTTGGTATCTAACTTGACCCCACTAAAGCCTGAAAAAAAATAGTAACTTCCTATACAACGTAAACTACTGTGTTGTATACGCAACACCTTGGCAAAGAACTCGAGTTTGCCATTGCCCCTTAGCAAACCAGTTTGATGCAACAAAGGCTACATGGTGGTTGATAAGACAGTTCAACTGTGACCTGTAACGTCAAGTAGTCAAGTACAATTTAAGGGCGCTGCCCCTGTGATTCAAACCCTACCCATATATAATCATCGACTGAAGAGTTTAACAACAGAAGGTTGTCTACGGGTAGGTGCTAATTTAGCCGATAATGGCTCCCAACCATGTTTATCTCCTGAACACTCTTGTTTTAGGAAGGTGTTTTAATTTCGTACTCTGCTAATCTACAACCACCACTACTTGCGAATGATGAATTAACAATAGTCATGCTAGGGCAAAAACATCCTAAAATTCCAAAAAGATTTACCACAAAAACTCATTCGTAAACAAAACACAGGATGACGAACTGAATGACGAATTAGAAAGTAAGGCTTACTTGGAAACAGTCTCTTTATGGACCTGCAGAACATGGATGGCCATACCGCCTGCAGTTGAAAGCTTCTTATGGCAGACATGGCACTTGAAATGCTTAGCCTTCTGGTGCTGAACCAAGATCTTCTCATCATCGAATTCTCTGTCACAATAATAACACCATACATCTGATGATACTCTTTTCTTCTTCTTCCCCATCTCACCAAACTTCAAACACACGTACTAAGGCTCAGTCTCTTAACTATGTGCAGGTTTGATTCGTGGGCGAAGGAGAAAACACATTCTAGGGTTTCTAGCGCAGCTGTTTCTCCTTTGCGAATCACAAAACTTGTCCCTAGGATATTGTTTTGGAGGCCAGAATTTAGGGACTAAAAAGAAGTAATTGTAAAACATGAGGGACCATATGTGTAAAATAAAGGGAAACCCCGAAAGGTGGAGTTGACTCGTATCAGACAAAATAAATCAGGAAGCCCGTTAAAAGTCCAATTCTTGTAAATGGGTCGGATCCCAGGCCCATTATCCAAGATCATTATCGGATCCACAGAAACAGGTTAAAATGAGTCAATGCAAGTAGTGATAATAATTTCTATATTGTTTTGATAAAATTGATTTTTATTTTGATTTTTTAACTAAAAAAATTAAGGGAAAATGCATTAAAACATAATCAACTTTGATTTTGTTTCTATTTTGAGAAACCAACTTTCAAAATTATCTTTTAAATCTCTGAAAAAAGTTTGCATTTATGTAAAGGTCTTGTTAATTTGGCAATTGCTGAATGATTTGGTGCATGATGATTAAGTGGTCAGACCGATTAAGAAGCTTTATGATATAGTGCAAAATGAAATATGGTTGTTTCATAATTGTTCAGAATGAAAGTAGGGCGCTTAATGGTTTAGAGAGGTACAAGATACAAAATAATTCAAAGGGTTTTAGAACCATCAAGAGGCAGAAACTTTTTTTTGTCAAACAAGACTGGCTTTTTAGCGATTCGATGTTGTCTCTTAATAGAACTATTCAGAGATAAACAAACAGCCTCTAAAGTATTTTGTCAACTAAGATTTGATGTCATTATTAAATATACAAAAACAAATTTAGAATAATGACATGGAAACTATAAAATGATGATGTGTCACACCATTACTCTCCCCTTTCCTAGCTCCCTTCTCCATTCCAAGGACCTCCATTACCGCAACCTCCGTCATTCAGACGACTTGAAGCTTGTCAGACTCTTAGGTACTTCCGCTACTACTGCAAGATTGACCTTTATACTATCCTACTTGTTATTTCATATACAAATCCCAATCAAATTGTTAGCTCAAAATCATCCTGACGACGTCCTTTTACCCTAACCAAAGAGTAATTTATTTAACTTCTTTTTGATAACTTCTAGCATGTTGGATGACAAAAGCTTCCCAATGTATCAGCACTTTCATATGCATCATAACTTTGCTTCATCTATATCTTCCTCTCTATTTATCTATATTTATCTCTCTTTCATTACCCTCTAGGAAAAGAAATGATGAGGATTCCCAATCCTTCTTCGATGTGTCCAAAATTCTTGCACAAAATTCTTAACAAATACATGGAGAGGAGGTCAAGCTATTCGATTTCCCTCAGAAGGCTGATCGAAGTAATGCGCGCTCAAGTAAAATACTACAGCTAGAAGGACTTCGATATCGCGATGAGGTTGGCCCAAACAGATTTGAAGATTTCCCCTCCGAAGAACARGCMAAGTTGGTTACTTAGATGTCATCCCAACACCATTGTCCACAATCCCGTCTTTGGGTTTGTGTTCTTGGACAAGGATGACATTCTAAGGTTCTTTGATCCGGCAGAGGTGAACAAGTACTCGACATAGTCCCTTGAGTGGGTGTTCAACAGAGTGGTGGCAGAGGTGCACAGAGGTGCACAGAGGGCATCTAAGGGCGGACGAAGTGACTGGTCTTCTGGATACAATCAAAGTTCAAGTCTCCTTCAGAGAGTGGATATTCAAAGTCTACATAACCATCAAGTCAGATCTGTAATTTGCCGTAGATGACTATCCAGACTCTGATGTGGACTAATCTTCTGTAATAGTATAGGCCTGAGAAACAAAATTTTATATTATTTCAATTTTGTAATTCTTTTCAGAGGATGAGTTTAATCTCCTCTTGTAATTCTTTCATTTAGTCATTTCTTGCATCCATTTGTCCAATTTTACTTTTTCATACTTAGGGGGAGATTGTTAGCTCTAATATTCACTTAATGTAAAAGTATGAAAAACTATTCTGCAAGTGTTAACAGAAGGGTATCTTCCACAGAAGACAACAGAGGACTAGCATCAGAAGCTGTTTCATCTTGTAAGTCAAGAATGACAGAACCTCTGATGTCTCTCACAGAGGTAATGAAAAATGGTCCTCTGGCAATAAGATCATACAAGTCAATTACAGCAGAGCCTCTGAGATGGCTCACAGAGGGTCTGCGGATTCGTCTTCTATAAAGATCCTGTCCTGCTGTTTTTCAAAGGTTGTTAGCTGCATGTGTTTCTCACGTGACTAGATTTTAATAGAATTTATTTGGACGGCTTAGATGATTTCACTTTCAAGATCATGTCAGTAAGGTCGTTAGGGTCTAGTATAAATAGCAGCTTAGGCCTTTGTATTCAATGTGCTTCCGAATTGTAATCGTCTAAATTTCAATTGAATGAATTGAAAACCTTTGAAGCTATTCTCCTGTGTTCATCTTCTTTCTCATATTAAACTGTGTGTTCTTGGTTTAATTACTCTGTTTTGTTCTTATAAWTRTTTHBGCTGCACTGTGATCGTCCTAAGAGTTCATTCAGAGTAAGAGATCAATATCAAAACTGAATTTACAGGTCCAACACATGTCTACGATTATACAAAAACGACCAAAAAAGGATTATGGAGTACAATTTGTTTTGGTTTGACAAAAGCGACTTGTAAACTCTATTATGATCATCCCTCATTGGTTGTCCGCAGATTCCATTATCAAGAAGTGCATCCACAGCTTCTTGTAAGAAATTTTCATGAGATATTATTAATTCTTCTGGYGTAGCTATATTTGTTGTTAATAGATCTCCTAATAGAGATTGGATGTGTGACACCACCGATAAGAAGACAAAGAAGGAAGAGAGACGTGGTGGGAAGAGGAGGATAGGCTACAGAGGACAGCAGCACATACAGATCAACAATGATTGTCGAAGGAGTGACGGTGGTAGGGACGAGAGGAGGAGCATGAGCGAAGGGCAATGGAGAAGGAGGGGGAAGGACAATGGCCACGAGAGAAATGATAATTATGAAATAGAAATCAAACCGAAGTTGGTTCCATTTTGATAACATTGTTTCAGACCCTTAAATAATAATTTTGAAAGTTAGTTCTCCAAAATAGAAATCAGACGGAAGTTGGTTCCATTTTAATGTAGTTGCCCTAACAAATAAATACATTGAAAAAATAGATAAGAAGTTATTGCAAAAAGTAGATTATCATACATTTAAAAGTCACATCTATTTTTTTAGTATTTGGTATTCTAAAGATTATGGTTTCACACTCATTGGATAAAAAGATTCTGATTTTGAAGTTTCAAGATGGATAGTAAAAATACTACAGGTGGTTGTCAGCTAGTAAGAGGCATGTTGGCGAGTAAATCAAGTAAGTAGGTTCGTTTTAGACATTTTATTGACCCTAAGTGATTTGTAAAAGTTGGCCATTGATAAATACGAAAAAAATAAAAAAAATCTTTTAAAAATATTTTTTTATTATCATAAATAAAATTGTACTTCTTCCATCACAAAATAAATGTCTATGATGAAAAAGTCACATTTTTTGTATAAATATGTAATTGTTACTCTTTTTAATCAACTAAAAGACATTTTTACCTAATAATAAAAGAAAAAGAAAAATTCTCTAACTTATAATTAAGGTTAGAATGAGAAAAATAAACATTACTTTTAAATGTGGATATTTATTTTGAAACAAACTAAAATAAAAATGTAGACACTTATTTACGCTGGATATAGTATACAATAGATATTAATAATTCATACAAAGCAACTATTTTTAGCATTTTAAGATGCAAAAACAACAATAAAACCAACTAATATTATTTAATACATCTTAAAGGAACCTACAATCTTAAAAAAAAATTATCTGTATCTCAACTAAAGTCCCGTTTGGTTTGCAGGAATGAAATGGATTTGGAGGAATTTGGATTTCAAATCCATTCCAATCACATGTTTGGTTTGTTGGATTGTCCGGATTAGAAATCTTAGGATTTAATTGAAATCCTACAAACATAAGATTTTGAAATCCTTAGGGGGTGCTCGTGATTTCATATGATTGTATGAAATAAGATTTTAAAAAATGTTCAAAACATTTGTTTTGTAATAATTGATTAATAAAAATGTAATTTAATTATTTTTATTATCATTTATAATTATTTTATAAATAATGAAATCCAATTGCATTCGAAATTCTATAAACCAAACACACAAATGAGCTCAAATCCATTTCAATCCAAATCCCTTCATAAAGTTCAAATCCCTAAAAAACAATCCTTCAAACCAAACCGAGCCTAACTTTTTTTTTCTTTCTTATTTCCAGACAAATACTTTTAGACATCATAATCGATATTAAACAATCACAACAAACTCAAAGTAAAAATAAACAAAATTGAAGCATAATTAGTAGTAGATTATATGTAATTGCAACAAAAGGTTTTAATGGTCTAGAAAACATAAATTTGTAAATTTTAATGACCAAAGAGAGGACCTCTTTACCAATGGTCAAACCCTATTGGTACAAGATGGCCAAAATAAGCAATTTTAATAATCCATTTTGATATACCAATCAATTATAAGATGTTAGAATACAAAGGATTTCAATCAATTATAAAATTTAGAAAATAGAAGAATGAAAATTTTACGAATCAATTAGTGAATAATAGAAATGAAAACCTAATGATTGCAATAAAAAATAAAAAATAATAAATTACAGTGTATAGAAAGCAAAACATTGCCATGTTGTTCATAGCCCAAAATTGTGATTGTGTGTGATGAACAATTGAAATTGAAGTCTTGAACCTTAAATCAAAGTAGAACCCATACTGAGAAATCAAAACCCGGATCCTAAAATTAGAAAACGAAATCAAAACACTTAAGGGAAAACTAAGAAATCGGATACAAGAACTTGTATTTTACTGCTGAAAAATATAGCCCTCACCTCAAATATTGGGTATGTACATAGAAAGCATGAGGAGGATTTGACACCTTGAATTCTTCATCACGTTATTGTGGTTGTAGATTATATAGAGGAAACAAAATTTTCGCTTAGAAAATTGGAACCATGAACTCGGTGTCGTGAAGTCGCGAAGAACACATGAGTCAATAGAGGCGTATTATAGAATGAGAATCCTTCCACGTTTTGAACTTTGGGTTGAAGTCGTTAGGCCTCTTTTCTTCATATAATTTAGACCCCTAATGCATATAAAGATCCAAAAATATGTATTAGACTCCTTTTTCTTATCTAAATATTTTTTTAACTAATAATATAAACTATATATTTTGGGCCCCTAATTCTTAGGGTGTTGCCTAGGTGAACAACCCCATACTCCCCCATAATGGCCCTGCAAGTAAGAAACAAATTCATTGTGTAACACCTGAAAACCATGTCTAATTAGCTGCACGACCACTATGAGATTAAGGTCACGGGTGGAATCGTGCAACACAATGAACAGTTGAACCAGGTCAACCCACCTGCCAACCTTAGCCTTTCCCTTAAAAACAGTCCTTTTTCTTGGTCATGCCACATTTGTCCTTGATCATTAAGACCTTTTTGGACTTGGATTGTTCCATCTTGGAGTTGATATTCCTCTCAGTAGGCTTAAGCATCCCAAGCAACTATGTGAGGGATTTGTCCAATCGATTCATATTGTAGTTTATTATGAATTGGTCATATGATTTAGGTGAGGAGTTGAGAATGAGATCAATTGCCAACTCGTGGCCCAACAAGAACCTAAGATGACCTAATCGATCAATATACCCTTTCAACTTAAAGACATGGGTACTGACTGGTGATCCCTACGAAATCATGAAAGCATGTAGTGCCCTCACAGTATCAAATATCTCCTGCCTTGCTTGTTGCTCCAATTTAGATTTGAGTAAGGATATCATATCACAAGTTCTCTTGTCTTCATGATCCCGAAAAGTTTGGGAGTCATGGACGCAATCATTAGGAAACCTCAACGGAAATGTTCCTACCAAGAATGGTTTGAGGGGGTCTCCAATGTAAAACTAATTTTTATGCCTAAGAATGATCCTTAAGAAGTGAACCTAGTCAAGGAAGTTTGTGCCATTTGACTTTTTCCTTACCAAGGATCAATTATATAGTGAATTGAGATAAAATCGGGTTGTTTGATGTTTGGGTTTGATGAACTAGTAAGGTAAGTGAACCCTTGGGGGATAGGCCGCAAAGAATAAAAAAAAATGAATAAATAAAAATTGGGTTCTAAATAAACACAAAGATGGAAAAGTCTATTTTGAACTTCAGTTTACAATTAAAGGACCAAAATACATGTTTATAAACAAGATCTAACAATCACATTCAATAGAACATAATCATGCAAGAATACAAAAATAAATAGGGTAAAAGAAATGTTACACAAAACCCCAGTAGGGGGAGACAAAAACTGTTGGTCCCAAAGGAGTAAACAAGGTTGTTGAAGTTTGTAGAAGGGGATTGAATACCAACACAAACATATACTATTTAAATTCTTTGATTAATTATAGGAAAAATTAATATATATATATATATGTGTGTGTGTGTGTGTGTGTGTGTGTGTGAATTTACTTATTGTTTGCAGAATAAGATAAGATAGAAAACCCTAATTTAAAACAATCTTCCTTTGCTCAAAGAGAAGCACTAAGAATCTCTAAAACAAAGATCCACATAATTTCTCTTGCTAGAATGCACACATTAAAGAAATGTGAATTCTCTTGAAGACACGGCCAAAAAGAGAGGTCTTCTCAGGTATTTATACAAGGGGCATTTAGTACATGACATGGGTATATACCATGTGTCACTTGAGGAAAGGTTTGCAGGTCTTGATGTCTACTAAGCTAAGCCGACTTAGCCATATTTGAACTAGTGTACCAGGATAATGGCCATACGTGAACTGGGATAATAAATCATAAATAGTATTGTACTTTCTTGTTACCAAGTTGCATGGGTTTGACTTTTTCATAAGAGAATAAGAGAAAAAAATTCATCTTCAAGATTCATGTTCAACTCGAGGAGAAACACTGAAGAATGTTTTCAGTCTCACTGAGGCTTCTTGTCTGATCATTACTCACTTTAATAGATGGGAGATCTTCTAAAAACCAACTATGTTCTTTCTATATCTATCTTCGGATATCTTCGATATTTCATGAAGTTACATTGATTACATGTGAGCTTTATGCTTTTAAGGTCATTGAGTAATCACTGAAGGACTATCAGTTAGTATGAGACAAGGTTCTCTAATAATTGTACATTCAGTAGGAACTGGGCATGCTCATACACTGAACATAAGGAAGAGATTATAACAAAAACTTTAATGTTTAAATGTGTCATCATCAAATCACTTAAGAGAGGATCAACAATCTCTCTCTATTTGATAATGACAAAGCCATCAGTTTGAAAGACTAAATTAGGATGAGTGAGAGTATAGAACTCATAAATTTAATGTCTCAATTTCTATTTTAGGGATCTTTGGAGCACTTAGAGGATTTATTTTTGAAGTACTTCAGTGATAAACTTTTCGCTATTAAACAGAGGGTTACAGGTACTGAATAAAAAAAATATACAAATGCTGAGATAGCAAAAGATACAATAATTAGAAAGGATAAACTTTTATCCTAAGTCATTAAATTCTATAAAAATAGGAATATAAGCTCCGATTCTATCTCTTCTTCTTTTCAGCTCGAACATGATCTTCCTATCATAAACATTACCAACATGGTTGGTTATGTCATAGTAGCTGAGGAGAAAGATCAAGTGTTCCATTGAGGCGATGGAGAGTTCAATTGTCCTCGAAAAGCATTATTGACCATTTAATGAGTAGAAGAAGATTATATGGGCATGCTTCAAGGGGACCTTTCTAGGTATCTAGGTTTGTTAAGCAGGATTGAGGGTTCAAGATGGAGAGATAAGGTATAACAAGCCTGAAAAAAATATCATCTAGAGAGAATTTGGTTTCATGATCATTTCATCCAAAAGGCCCATCTTTAAAGAACTATACCTTTTTGGGCTTTCAGTAACTTGAGAGAATCATCGATGATACACTTCATTCAGTCGAAGCATTTGTTCAACACTTCTTCAACATAACTATTGTATATTGACATAGACTTCTAGATGACCTTCATTACTTCCAATCATTCAGAGTAACCATACTTTTCAAGAAATAAAGGGTAATATGTGATAGAGGAGCGGTCCTGCCTAAAGATAGTCATGGTAACCCAGGGAAAACCCTTCTAAATTTTTCCAGATTTGGTCATATAAGTGATCTTGGCCGTTTGAGACATTTCTCAATCTTCATCTTGCACCATCTGATATATTTCTCTCACAACTTCCTTAGCCTTTTTCTTAATTGTTTCTCTCACAACTTCCTTCAACAAAACAACTTGAGCACCAATACGATTATTTTTTTTGAACTTCCCTATAAAAAGAGTGACTTTAGCAAATGCTTTTAGCTAACTCTAGGTTGTCCTTGGTCAAATGCCTCCATTTCTCAAGGTTCTCTGAAGTCTTTAAGGCCTCTTCCCTTTCAACCGCACTCAGATACATGAACTTATATATAGAGGTATGAAGAGAGATTTTTGCTATAGTGGTGCAATGTGAGCCTCAGTATGATGTTGTCTAACAAATTCTTCATCTTTAGCTAGCAATTTCTTATTTCATTAAAATTTGGTCGAATGCCCTCCTTGGAACTAAGTTATTAGCATCTTATTTTTCTATATTAGAGCCTTTAGGTACATATCGAGGAATGGTATCTTCAGTAATTGATTGTGGAGCTGAAGAGGATTGGTAGCATGTGAGTGTTAGAGAGGTTTAGATGTAGTTGGGAAGGGTTGAAAGAAAGGAAGGGGAAACATAGGATTAAGGAGAGAGGGGTCACCTAGTCAATAAGATTTAGAAGAGAGAGGTGCCACAATCGATAATGGAGGTTCAACTATAGTAAGGAGGGGTTCCATAATTGATAAAAGAGGTCCACTATAGTTAGTTGGGGGTGTAATAGTTGATAAGAGAGGTGCCACAATTGATCATGACATAGAAGGTTCAGAAGGGGGTTGGGAGTAGGTGACCAAGGTTATTGCATGCAAGGTAGAGAAAGGGGTAGAGAGAAGAAATTCATAAAGTTGTAAGGGAGAGACTTCATGTGAGATATGAGTAAAAGAATTTGTTGTTGAATGAGAGTGTCAGCAGCGAAACCCAAGTTCACACGGTCATTAGTTATGAATGATACATCACTGATGGACATCGCAGGAGGTCCAAGGTGGATTGCATCTTGGGTAAGGGTGTTCAAAAAATCGTTGGATCGCTCAAACATATCAAACCAAGTCAAACAATACTGTTTTTGGCAGTTTAAGCGGCCTAATGATCTGATCCGATATGTAAAATGTAACACTTTCGATCTCATATTGCATATATAACACATATTTCATACATAAAATACATGTTTCCCCCACACAGATCCATAATACAAGAGACTATGTTATAAATTATACAACTCAAAAATTCCAAAAGTAATACATGATCTTGTATCTTAACATTTATACTCCAAAACATGGCTAATTAAGATCTTCATACAACACATAGGGAAATAATTCATAGAATGCTCTTTCCTTTATTATCATTACCTGCACACATATTTTAAAAACACAAAATGAGGATTAGACATGAATATCTAGTGAGGTTCCCTTTTTATGTAATCTAGGGTGAAGATCACCAAAATATTTTAACCATTTCATATAATGAAGAGAAAACCACATTCTATTTGAGTCCATTGGACCTCTGGTCCAAAACCGTACTTAGGAAATATTTCAACTCATAAGAGAACCAGAGCCCCTCTGGTTCCTCTACCAGAGCTTCTGGTTTCTCGACCAAAGCTTCTGGTTGTACTAACCAGAGCCTCTTGCTTAGGTAACTTCTCATAATGTTCCTTGACTTATTGTTTGTAGGTAATAAAATAGCTTTTTTCCATAACCAAAAATGATTAAAAAGAGCTCATGTATAACCAGAGCTTCTGGTTGTACTAACCAGAGCTTCTGGTTTAAAAGTCAAGACCAACCAGAGCCTCTGGTTCAACGTGTAAGCCAACCAGAGCCTTTACGGTCTGTATTTTTGTAGAGAAACTAAGTATAAAAATCCTTTTCTTAAAAACTTCTTAAAATATGATTTTGACATAGAAGCTCTTATCAACTAGTACATTTTATAAAAACTTGTATATTTCTCAAATCAATAACCAGAACTCTTTGGTTCTATAGTGAGGTCCAACCAGAGCCCCTCTGATTTCTCATAAAATGAAAATTCAGTTCCATAACACTTTTAACCAAAACCAACGACCATAGGCCATATTTTCCCGTAACTATAACATCAATATTATTATTTCTAATAAGAACAACATCTCTAAATTCTCAAATCACCAAGAAGTGAGAACTCCAATATGTTGTAATCTTAAAAGATATAATAGCAATAGTTATACCATGCACACACAACAACCATCCTTATTACATCCACAATTTCCCTTAATAGCAACAGTTATATCCATCACACACACAACGACCATCCTTATTTCCCCTGAAATTCATATGAACTATTTCATCCAATGACAGGCTGCATTCATTTCTGTCAGAGTGAACCTCGTTCATAGTTTTAACCAATCATGATCTCAAAGTAGGTTTATATTCAAAACTTTTTTCAAACCACCAGAACAATCTGTTCTGTAAATGATTTCTCAAATCATCTAATCCTCTTTAAATCCTCAAAACAGGGTATTATTCCCAAACTGTTTTTAAAGAACAGTTTCTACTTTAATCTCTCTAAAATAGATTCCAATCTCAGAATCATAAAACATTTCTTTTAAAACTGTTTAGAAACAGTTTCACCAAATTATTTTTAAATCTCAAACCATCCGTAATCAATAGTTTATAAAATCAAACAGCAGATTAAAACTCACAAGATATTCAAATTTATACAAGGTCGGGGCATAACGTAAAACTTTTTCTAAAATTTTTGGATTTTTATACCCCAGCCCTTCCCGAAGGTTAAAAAATATCGTTTAAGAGGGTTTGTTTAGAAAAAATAGTTTGATCAGTTTGTCCTCTTTTGTATAAAATTTCTTCTTTAGCCTTCAGTTTTTTATTTAATTGAATTATTTGAAGTTCAAACTTACTTCTTTAGCCTTCAGTTGTCGCTGATTGGATTTACATTACAAGTTCTTCAGCGATCATTGAACAGACTCGGTGATGATCGTTGGAACTGAAAAACAGAAACATAAATACTTTGTATAAGGTAAAAGTGATTATTATCAAATCAATGAGAGAGAGGATCAACAATCTCCCTATATGATGATAACAAGACAACATAAAGAAACTTGTCTTATCAAATAATAGTAAGGAAAAGTGACATATAAAGTACATGTCCTTTTTAACTATTTTGGGATCTTTTTCAGTGAGTTAGTCTTTACTTAGAAAATTTTCTTAAGTTAAGTCTAAGAAAAGTTACAATAAGGGAAACTGAAAACTGAAAGCTTATTCACTAACATATAGATTGTCAGTGAATGTGAAAGTAACACTGGAACTCATAGACTTGTGTCCCTATTACTTTTTTCAGGGATCTTTTTCAGTGATGCACAAAAACACTTATATTAATTTCAAGGGAAATATTACAAGACGTTCAGTACATGTCTAAAACTTACAAAATATAAGATTAATCACTGAAAGTCGACATAGTAAGTAGATTTCAATATATGAACAATATTTCAAAGAAAATAAACTAGTCTAAGTTGTTTAGATTAATGTAGCCAGGTACATCTTCTCCAAGCTTCTTTCGATGTAGAAATTCTCTTCGTATCCTTCAGTCCATAATCCTTCCTTTCAAGTCATCATCTAGCAAGAATGTAAGATATATGAGGTGTTCCATAGGGCATAGATGTAACTCAGACATTCTCTAAAATCTTACTTCACCTTCATAGTCAAAGAATATAACTCCTAACTCAGGTTTGAAGTGCATAGTGTTGGGTGCATAAGGACCCTTCGCTGGCAGTTCAAGATTCAACATAGAAATGTCTGGACTCTCACGATCCTTCAGGACTTCATCTAAGGAGAACTTTGTTTCATGCTCGTTTCTCAGGGATGGTCCATCATGAGGACTAGAGGGTCTTTTCTTCCTTCCTCCTTTCTTTAGAGATGGCTTATCAGGGGCTGCGACATACCTGGACATCTTCTTGATAAGATCGTTGATGATGTCTTTGATAATCGCCTTATGTCTGGATTTGGAGCGCTGAATGGCTTGTCTGATCTCCAGCCATTCGCTGTATCCATATTGGCCAAGGTAGGAAGGGTACGCGGTCACGGCATCGAGATTGTCCCTGGTGATAAGCATTAAGAGTAGCGTGCCACCGTCTTTTGATCGTCTGCTGATGCTGACGTTCTTGATCCGGTGACGACTGATTCTCTTGTTCGGTTTAGCTTTGCTCCAGCGCTTGTCCCTCTCAGCCAGCTTCAGATTTTTTTCATGCTCAACTTCTGCAAGAGAGAGTAGCTTAACTTAGGCTTGGACATCGTTCACCTTCTTTTTGGACTTTCTCTTAGGGAGAACTTTCTCATCTAGAGACTTGGCCAGCTTTAGGCTGTCCTCAGTCTACTTCTTCTGAAGCTCTAGCTCTTCTTTAGCTCTTAATGCCTCGAGTCTTTCAGCTTCTGTTAGGAAGTCGAACTCACCACCACTAGAGGTATGAAGAGGAATTTTTACTCTAGTCTGGTCGAGTGACTCCCTGAGCTGAGTCATCTGCTGGTCGATAGAAGTGCTGGAGATAGGGTTATTAGGAACGCATTCCAGCCGACCACAGGTAGTAGAAGGAATGTCAATTTGATAGAGGGAGGTGATGACTACCTGAGAGGTAGAGTCATCATATAAAGGTTGAGGGTGTTGAAATAATACCTTCAGATTCCCTTCTTCAGCGACTCCTTTGCCTTTCAACAAAGAGCCTTGGTTCCTTTCCAGCGATGACTCTTCTTCCCTTTGCTCCCCTAGGATGCAAAATCCCAGAGGGCAACTTGTTTGGTGGTGGTTGTTGGACACTGGAACTGGATGGTGAAGTCATTTTCATCATCATCGTTGTCATCGCCATCAAGATCACTGCCGGAGTCTGGAAGATCAGGTTTATCACCTTTATCATCGTCTTCTTCATCAACTTCTTATTCCACATCTCCAGCAACAGGTGCAGACGTGATGGGAAGGTCATCATCTCGAGGGATGGCATCAACTTCCTCAGCTATAGCAGCTTCACCGGAGGTTGGGATATCACAGGAAACTTTAGCTTCAGCTTCGTTGGTTGCTGGTTCAGCAGATGGTCCAGCAGCAACGTTGGACCTCATCTTCCCCTCTCTGGCTAAGGATTAAGAGCATATGCCAGAGAGTTGGTCCACGCTTTGAAGCTGGAGAACCATTAAGCTGAACGCGGTTATCAGTGGTGAAAGAAGGAGGGATCACTGGTGCTCGTTGACGAACAACATCCAGGACTTGCTGGAGGAGCTTCGTCTGCTGGAGAGACTGAGCCTGAGTTTCATCAACCCTGCTAGAAAGAGCAGCGATGGCTTCGGCATTGGCTCGAACAGCCTCTTGAAGAGAGGAGAGCTGGCTCTTTACTTCTTGAACTTCAACCTTGACAGCTGAGAGGTCCACAACACCATCAACCTTGCGAGGCATGTCTTGATGAACTCCATTCATCTTACAGAAAATGGTATTGACAGCTAGGAGGAGGAGCTTGACATCAGAAGCCATGTCATAATCTTCATCATCTTCATCGTACTCCTTTTCTTCTTCGTCCATGTCTTGAGGCGCAAAAGGACCTGAAAGAGATGGAGAGTGAGTAAATAGAAGCTCAGGGTTAGAAGTGAAGGGGTAGGAAGATGAAGTACTTGAGGGGACATCATCGACATCCAAAGGATTATCACTGGCTTGCTCCATGATGCCCTCGAGAGGATGAGCATATGTATACTAAGGAGCCTCGAAAGGAGCAACCTTAGGTCCAGTGGTGTGTGTCTCATCATCAGGGAGGACATTCGTCGATGAATCATGAACACGTGTAGCGACCAAAGAAGGAGGAGAAGAGAAGATGGATGAGAGAACTTCGTCGATGAATCATGAACACGTGTANGAGAAGAGAAGATGGATGAGAGAACTTCGTCGATGAATCATGAACACGTGTAGCGACCAAAGAAGGAGGAGAAGAGAAGATGGATGAGAGAACTTGTGGGTGATCAGCGGCGGTGGTGCTGATATTCACACCTTCATTGATTTGGGTCACTGAGGCAGTTGGAGTAGGTACCACTGATACGACAGTGATTTCAGGGATCACTGAAGAGCTTGGGAGGCTAGCTGAAAGTTCCTCGGGAGTAAGGCTAGTTTCAATAGCTGAGATATGTCAAGAGGTCACAGCCAGAGATGTGGCTATCCCCATTTTGGCTTTCTTGGCTCTCTAAGGAGAACCAAGAGTTGGTTTAGAAGAGGTTTTGGTGGCTGGGATTGACGCAGGGGGGTTTGCCTTTGTCTTCACCACCTGAGGAGGAGGAGAGAAGTGCACCACTGAGAAAAGTGTGACATCTCCTTCCTTAAGCTTATGATCCGGAATCCTGGTCCCAAGCCTGCACATCGGGAGGTTACCTTCCTCGGAATATTTTTCGCCAAAAATCTTGGCGAAAACCATGGAGAAAAACCTAGTGTAAGGAACCACCTTTTCTCACTGGCACTTGTTTAGTTTTAGCACCAGGTCATCGAAAATGACCGCARCATAATTTATAGTGCGACACTGAATCGCGGAAACACCAATTGTCAGGGCGACACGGGAGGCCAGATCCTGTCTGCCAGTTTTCCCACCCATTGATTGGATGAAGTGGGAGAACAGGTACTGCCAGACAGCTGACATCTTGTTCTTCTCGATCTTGGACAAGGACTTGATGGGCTCGTTCGTGTCCTTCTTTAGTGGCCATTGATAGCCAATGGCATCAAGATAGGCGATGATCTCGGATGTAGAGGGATCGCTATCGAAGGGGCCCTTTGGGAAACGTAGAGCGTGCCTCATGGTGGCTACGCCATAGTTCACAGTTATACGGTTGAAGGTGATTTTCTCCACCTGTCGACCGTGCTTATCTTCTTCCTGCACCACCTCAATAGTAAACCAAAAATGCTGAAGAATGCAGCAGTGTCCTCATAGATTGTTTTGCTTGAAGGGATGTCCAACAAGGAAACATGGTTGTTAGCCTTGAAGGAAACGTTTTCAATGGAGAAGTTGACATTCTTTATAGCCATTTCTGTTTTTGGTAAGAAACAAGAGAGAAAATAGTTGTTAGTAGACCTAGATTTGTTTATTGTTTTTAAGTTTTGAACAATAAAACTTCTTTTGAAAAATCCATAATGAAGTTTTAGGGGTTTTCAAGTAGAATACAGTTTATGAAACATGATTATAACCAAGAAAAAGAATGTGTTAATGTTAGAGCCCAACTTGTGAAAGTGTAAGTAAGAAGTCTCTTACTCTAGTCAATAGGACTTAGTCTATTGAAGCGGTCTGGACTAAGAGCTCTCATACAGAAGATCAAGAACCAGAGCTCTTACTCAAAGAGTGAAGGTTCCATTCATATAGAGCCCGCGTTCTATCTCCATGGACGATCAAGCCTTATGAACCAAAAAGCATAAGCGCTTGATGCAAAGCTACAACTCCAAGACACAGAGCCTCTGCATAGTACATGTAGAGCCGCTGCATATGCAGAACCTCTGCATAGTACATGCAGAGCTTCTGTATAGTACATGCAGAGCTTCTGGGCACTTTCTCCATGGAACGCGCGTGCAAGCCCAGACATTCTCGCAAGCGTCTAAAAGATTTGAGGCGACTTGACCTAGTCTGCTCCGGTTTTCATGGGAAGTCAAAGATAAGGATACAGACTCGGCAACTCAGAGTTTCAATCCTAATTTATAGCATAGTTATTACACTTAGGCGTATATAAGGAGGCTTCCTCCTCAGGTTCAAATTACCTGAGAGTGCCGACTTATACTATACCTATTTTATTGTGAGATTACGTTTAGATTGATTGTTCTTTACTTTCATCTAATAAAAGCATTCGACATATTCAAGTCCTTTCATTGTTCTTATATATTTTGAATATCTCGTTTAATCATCTTTGATTTACTGTTTGCTTTTCATTGTTATTATTTATCAACTGTGTTTTCTGCAAATAAGAGTATATGGGTTCCAACAATTGGTATCAGAGCCTGCTAATCAAACTCATTGATTACTCGATCGATATCCATCTGGATTCTACTATTATTTTTTATTATTCGTTTTAAAAAGGAATTTCACTCCAAATTTTACTTCTTTTAAAACGTTTGCTTTTACGTAATCTGGAAATTGTTTTTAACGTCGTTCATCACTTTCTCATCAATCTTCTTTTCAAAAGTTTATAATCAAAAATGTCGTCTCAATCATGGAACTCCATGTACAGTGCCGGTTCTTTAACCAAACCTCCGACTCTCATTAGGGAAGAATATCTCCAGTGGAAAATTCGGATGATTAATTTTTATGAGGGTCTTGACTTCGAACTTTACAAGTCGATTGTAAACGGCCCTTATGTCCCTACCACTATTATTCACTGTATTCCTGCTGCTGGTGATACAGTTGAAGTTCCTGCCAGGAGAGTACCCAAGCTTCGTCGTGATTGGAACGATGAGGACAAATGCAAAATGGAGATCGATCAGAAAGCCAAAAGGCTTTTGATCATGGCTCTCCCCAATGAGATTTTTCAATCTCTTGACGCGTGCGATTCTGCCAAGGATCTATGGGATCAATTGGCAAATCAGTTGGAAGGAGAGATAAAGATGAAGAAAAACCGTCGTGCTCAATGCTTGAATGAGTACAATAGTTTCTAGGCACTTCCGAAGGAGTATTTAGAACAGACTTAACACAGGTTCAACACTCTGATCAACAAATGTCGCAAATGTGATGTGATTAGAACACAAGATGAGAACACAAGATGGGAACAACATGCTCTTCTTGAAGAGGTTGAATGTAGAATGGGGAAACTTGACAATGTCTCTTCAGGCGAATCAAGATCTGGAGCAATGGACGTTGCACGACGTATATGGGACTCTGCAAGCTCAAGAGCAAGAAGTGTAGAAAGCCAAGGTCGCTCTGGGTGGACCTGTGGCTCTTGTCTCTGATTCAAAAGAGACACGATCTAGCCTTCCACACAGAGAGCGTAGATCCAAAGAAGAAAGGAGGAAAGGAAAGAAGGCTCTCATCATGGAGAGTGATGAAGAAGACAGAGCTTCTAGCTCTAAAGATGATGATATTAGTGCTTTTGCACAATCCTTGGCCCTGATCACCAAGGAATTCCAAAGGAAGTTTGGGAAGAAGGTCTTCGAAAAGCGAGGAAGGCAGAGCGATCGCAGTAGAGGTAGAGCTTTCGAAGGAAGGAACCCTCCCTCTATTTCAAACAAGAAGAAGGAAGAGCCATCAGACTAGAGGAAGCAAGGTGTTCGCTGCTTCAGATGTGGCAAAATGGGGCACTACTCCAAAGAGTGCAGAGGCCCTTTGGTGAAAGACGAATTGTACTACAAAAACAAGTACAAGTATAATCGATCAGAAAAAAGCCTCATGGCTGAACAAGAGAACTGGGTCTCTGACTCTTCATCTGAAGAAGAAGACCATGCCCATTTCTGTGGGATGGCTGTTGAGAACGACATAGAAGAGTTTGGATTTGACTCCGACTCCCAGGTATGTTCCATCTCTGGCTATTCTCATTCTAACCTGGAAGAAAGCATCTCTGCTTTGACAAACAATTTTATTAACCTACACCAAAAGCTCTCTGTCGAAAAATCCAAAAATAAATCTTTGGAAAAAGAAAAATTATTTTTTGAACGTGAGACAGAGCTGCTAACTGTAGAGAAACAAGAGTTATCAGTGGAAAATGAAAAACTTCTACAAACAAAACAATCCACTGAAACAAGTCTTAAATCAGAGTGCTTAGAACTAAAAGCGGCTATAAAGAAGAAAGAAACAGAGCTTTTAGAAAAGGAACGTGGTAGATTAAACTCTGAGGCCCTCTAAGATTATTTTCAAAAGGAAAGGGAGTTCTTATACCAGAGCTTACAAAGACAAGAGCTCTTGATCAAGAAATATCAAGATGCTCAGCAGGTGTATGAAAAAGTAAAATCTCAACAGGATAAAGCAGGGATAGGTTATACAGACCTAGACCTCACTTGGAAGAAGAAAACTACTCTTGAATCTGTGTGTAGGATAAGCGAAAAACAAAAACCAGATTTTCAAATTCTGTATACAGCTTCACCTTTCAAGAGATGTAGGCTTGAGAGTGGGAATGTTAGGACTGAAATTCAGTATAAAATTGTATTCGTCTCGAAAGATAAAATTGTCTATAATTGTATAAAAGTCATCCTGTTTGACTTTTCTGTATGTTTGACTTTGACTATTTGTGCTTACATCTTTGACCCTATATAAAGGGTTATTTTTTGTGTAATTAGAGTAGGATGCTTATTGTGAATCAGAATACGTGAAGAAAGTTTGACCAGATTTAGATCTTGACTTTCTCTCTCTCATCTCCTTCTACGTTCTTGAAGAAATCTTAGATCTGCCATGGAGTTTTGAAGATATAAGAAAGTTTGATCATATATTGGGACAACAGGGGCCAAAACTCAAAGATTAAAATTTAAAAATATCTCTTATTCTTCAAAGAGTATACCACAAGTTGATTTAAAAGGCATATAGAAGAGAGACGAGATCTTTTGTTTTGGCGCTACAAATCTTGAACATCTTAAGATTGATAGTGAGGTTGTGAAACCAGAACCAGATGAAATCAAGAGTTCATCCATAGAAAATTTTCTTAAAACTTTGGATCCAAAATTATTGGATGACTTCACAAAAACGATAAGACATGTTTTCGAGCAAGATTTGCTTGAGGCCTTGAATTATCCTCCTAAAGGTCATGCAGATTCTTCTGAGAGTAACTCCTCGGATACTTTTGAAAGTTTCTCAAAACAAAAGACGGAAGAAGCTTCTAGCTCACACATACGAGAATCTCAAGTTCTTAATGATACCTCTGTATTTCGATATTCACACAAGGATTTTCTTGACTCTGACTTTGAGTCAGAGGTGGACTCGTTTAAGGAGCAAGTTGAGAATTGCTACGTGTCTCTGTGCTAGATATCAAGCAAACCTTAAGGAATCTCACCTTTCAGGTGTGAAAAGAATCTTTAGATACTTTAAAGGAACTCAATTTCTAGGTGTCTGGTATCCAAAGTATTCTGGTTTTGATCTTATTGTGTACACATATTCTGATCATGTAGGATGCAAACTTGATCGAAAGAGTACATCAGGGAGTTGCCAATTACTAGGAGACAAACTCATAAGCTGGACCTCAAAGAAGCAGAACTGCGTCTCTACTTCCACAGCTAAAGCAGAGTATGTAGCTGCAGCTAGTTGCTGTTCCCAAGTAATATGGATGAAGACTCAGCTGAAGGACTATGGAGTTGAGTTTGACAAGATTCCAATTCTGTGTGACTCGAAAAGTGCCATTGCAATCATTGCCAATCCTATACAACACTCTAAAACAAAGCACATTGACGTTCGCTACCATTTCATCAAAGACCATGTAGAGAAAGGTACGATTGAAATGTTTTTCATTAGTACAGATTTACAACTTGCTGACATATTTACAAAGGCTCTTGATGAAAAGAGGTTTAACTTTTTTGGTTAGCAAGTTGGGCATGCTAAATCTTTCCAAATAAGATAGAGACTCTGTGTGTATTATACAAAGCCTCTGCATCCCTTAAGCATACTTCTGTTTTTGTTTTTTGTCTTGATCCATAAGACAGAGCCTCTTGCTCAAGAATAAGTTGTCTTGTGATACAGAGCCTCTATATAGTACATATAGAGCCTTTGTACCTTGTTCGTCATGCTTGTGCAATACTTATCGTATATGATCCAAGCATAATTCAAGGGGGAGAGCAGATCAGTAGAGCTCACGTCAAGGGGGAGTGTTAGATCATAATCACACAGAGCCTCTGTATGTACTATACAGAGCCTCTGCTTCCAACTTTTATGATTATAGAACAGAGCCTCTGACTCTAAACATAACAAGTTTCCTAAACAGAGGACATGTATAGTCCAACCATGAGTCTCTGTATGAGATTCTAAGGTATGCTATCCTTCTTTTATGTAGTACTTTGGGTTCCTTTCAAGTTCTTTAAGCAATCTAATCACAACAACTCTGTACTCCAATACAGAGCTTTTGTCTAATGGTTGTTATTAAACAAACCAGAGTATATACTCTTGTTAAATCTTTTGGAAGATTCAAAATATATTATTTTAATATATTATTTCAAACCCGTGAGGCGCCACTTACAGCTGGCAGTCCACGTGGCAATTCCCCACAGGCTGTGCAAAAACCGCTTCAGTTTTCTGACGCTTGGTGCGCAATACACTCGAGTGCTTTATTTATTTTTCTATTTAAACAAATCAGTTTTCGCCCAATTTCTTTTTTACGCTTACAAAAATTTACAAAGAACTCATTGTCTTCAACGCTCCAAAATCGCCATTGATTCTCCTTCAAGCTTTTAAATCATTTTCTGGAACCACAATTTGTGGTGAAATCTTCATCTCCATTCGTCAAGTAAGTCAATCAAACCTTTTCTTCAACCCTGGTAAAGAATCAAGAACTGATTCTTGAAAAAAACCCTAGTTTTCTAAACCCTCCACTTTTCCCAAAAAAAACCCTGCAACAATGTCTTCCTCAGAATCTGGAAACTCTCAAACCCACACCACTACCCTGAAAACCATTGAGGAAACCAGTCAAAACATGGTTCCTCTTCCACTAATAACCATGCCCTTCAACTTTCTCTAGAAAATTGTGACAAAAAATTTCACCCTGTTATTGATATCCTTCAACATCACTTTTTGAACCCCGCTTTGACGAATACAGATGACCTTGTACCTACAAGATTTATCCAGGAAATTTGGCAATCCTGCGCCATTACTAACTCCCAACGAAGGATTGTTGGAGACTTTTATGTGCCGTCTTCAAAGGAGTTTATCAACGTTCGTATTTCGAGGCCCCTGTTCTCCCGTGTTCTTCAAATCCCTACAAAAATGGACCTAGGGCTTAATGAGTATGCCCCTCTCCCATTTGGGGATGAAATCATCTCTTTCTTGAAATTCTTGGGGTACAACAAAGCTATCCAGTACCCGTGTCAATACCGTCGCCAATATCTACCCCCAATATGGAACACCATGTTCACATTGGTCAATCGATCACTGACAGGGAAGATTGGGAGCTTAGACATGTGCTCCACGAACATCCTCTAGATTCTGTACGACATATTCTTTGATTTATCCTTGGACTAATCCTTGATACTCTACACAGAGTTCAAGGCTACTGTTGCCAAGAAATGTCAAGAGGTGGCCAAAAAATAAGGAATTGCCATCTCTCTTGTTTCCCCGCTTCTTGGGTCTTCTTCTAAGACCCAGTCTCAACGACAACAACATAGATGTGGGTCATCTGCCTGTGCACAAAGTGAATGTGCTCATGTTGATCCCAGATCTCTCAATAACACTAATAATCAAGTTAAGAATAACCAAATTATAGTGTTTTAATGAACAAAATGATGAACACTCAAGAACAATGTATGAACATTCAAAGAATAATCTTGAGTGCCAAAGATTTCACTTTATTCAATTATAATGTAAAAACGTAAAGCATCGTTAATTACAATAGGCCTAACCACCTATTTATACTAGTAAGCTAATAATAAGATAACTATCTAGTGAGACTATTTAGCTAATATTCTACTAACAGATAAAGCTTATCTATAATAAGGATAAATATTAAAACGAGATAAACTTTATAGAATCCAACTGTTGAATGGTTATCACCAGTTGTCTTCCATGGGATATGAGTTCAACCTTATCTTCATATCTTCATTGCTTGCTCTAGTTGAACTGGTGAAGAAAAATCCAAGTGTTAGTATCCAGAGGGGCTATGGAGATGCACTTTCCATTGCATCTCTGGTCAGTTCATCGACCCTCTAGTTGTTCTTCAGACTTAGTCATTTTTCCTTGAAGTCTTCCATCGGCCTTCTAGTTCTTCATCACTTGTTTGTCTTCATTACTTCATGCATAATACTTATGGGGTCTAACAATCTCCTCCTAAGTAATGAAAGAGCAAACATCATATATTCTAAGAACATTCAAAGTATAAATTAAGAACAAAGGATATTTTAAAGAAAAGCATCTTTTGCTAAATTTTTCATTGGAACAAATGATGAATTCTTACATTGGTGAAATGAAAATTACAAAACAAAAATAGAAGACTACATTTAGGGTCTCCCCTGTGATATTTCCCACAAACGCATAAGTAGTCCTCTGTAATCGATGACTGTAGATATTTCATGTATCAGTCTTTGTCCATCATTTGTTGGTATGTGAGATCTGCCCAATCTGTCTCTGATGGCTTTCTAAAACCATTTAAGTGTTTCATTTGAATACTTAAAGGCCTCAGTAAACCTAAAAAATTTCTTTGCTCTAAACTCATTTTTGTATACCATTTTTGTATACCAGACCCAGTTCTGGTTGAGTAAGGGCAGAGACAGATCTCTTCTCCTGCAGGCCAGTGAAGTCTTCATTAGGTGGAGTGCAGGATAGTCTGTCGATGCCAAGCTTAAGAGCAATCTCAAAATCACTCTTAGCTCAATGCTTCACCAAGGTTTCCATTGTCTGCACGATCGCTCTGTTCGCCATCCCAAATTGTATGCCATGATCCTGTCGCTGAGTCGTGTACGCGTATAGCTCCATCAAGTCATAGGGATTGAGATTGATCAAGTCATTGTCACTAAAGACACTGACTTAACCATGGGCTCGCTCCACTGTGTACTCGATGAATTTGATGGCTCGGTTGGCGAAGGTCCTCATTTTGATGTCCATGACCAACCTTATTCCATTGTTTGTGAAGACAACCCTTGGTGGTTGGGTGGTCTGTCTCACAAACCTATGGTGTAGGAGGTTCATGGATTCTGGTGAAAGGATTGGAGGATTGAGAGTGTTAGACCCAATAATTAATAAGTGTAAAAGTAATGAAGAACGATAAGTGATGAAGAACCAGAAGACCGATGAAGACAGTAAGGCAGAATTGACTAAGTCTGAAGAATAACCAGAGAATCGATAAACAACCAGAGATGCGATGGAAAGAGCATTTTCATCAGTCCTCTGATCAACAACACATAGAGTTTTCTTCAGCAATTCAACCAGATGCATACAATGAAGATATAAAGATAAGGTTGAATCATCATCCCATGAAAGACAGCTGGAGATGACAAATCAACAGCTGGATTTCAAGTTTATCTTAATTTATAGCTTATCCGTAGTTTAGATAAACTTTATCCATTAGTAGAAGATTAGCTAAATAGCCTCATTAGATAGTTATCTTCTAATTAGTCTTTTAGTATAAATAGGTGATTAGGCCTATTGTAATCAATGTCGCTTTTACGTTTTCATATTGAATAAAGTGAATTTATTGGCACTCAAGATTGTTCTCTGAATGTTCATACATTGTTTTTGAGTGTTCATCATTTTGTTCATTAAAACACTATAATTTGGTTATGCTTAACTCGATTATTAGTGTTATTGACAGATCTGGGATCAACAATTGGTATCAGAGCAATTTGATTGTTCCTCCAATCAAACGATCATCTAAAATCTCTTAATTCACGTCTTACAAAACCTCTTCACCAAAAACGTAAATTTTCTCTCTTCTAAAAATATCCAATGACTAACTGGAACTCAGCCTACAGTGTTGGTTCCCTCACCAAACCTCCAACTCTTCAAAGAGAAGAGTACCCACAATGGAGGATACGAATGGTGAATTTTCTAGAAGGGATGGACAAAAATCTTATGCGATCTGTCATGGAGGGTCCCTATGTTCCACAGACTCTTGTTTCAAGAGTTCCAGGAACAAATACAACAACAGAAATTCCCGCCTACTACATTCCCAAGGACGAGAAAAATTGGGATGAAGACGACATAGAGCGGGTTGAGACCGACAGAAAGGCCAAAAGACTAATAATTATGGCCATACCCAATGAAATCTTTCAATCCSTTGAYGCATGTTCCACAGCCAAGGAACTATGGGATGAGCTGGCAAGCCAATTGGAAGGAGGGGCAAAAATGAAGAAGAATCGTAGAGCTCAATGTCTCAACGAATACACTAACTTCAAGGCTCTTCCTGATGAACCGATTCAGAAGACGTATGATCGTTTTAACACATTGATTAATCAATGTCGCCGAAACGATATCTCTAGAACAAAGGAAGAAAACAATGTTTTATTTCTTAAAAGTCTCGGCGATGGATGGACACAACTATCAATGTCCCTACAAGCAAATCAGGACTTAGACGGGTAGTCACTCCATGACGTATACGGAACGCTTGCTGCACAAGAGAATGACATCTTGAAGAAAAAGGTGTCCATCGGTGGA
>NW_020200712.1:12832-14268 GCF_001531365.2 Cynara cardunculus var. scolymus | reverse complement strand
GCAAATTTTAAAAGAGTTAAAGTCGATGGAAAAACTGTCGTTTCAAGACAGGATTTTGAAAATGTGGTGTACGAGAGCAGTACATATAAGAATACTGATGAAAGGAATGACACCTCTAAATCAGAGACCGATGGAAACCCTATGGTCAAACCAGAGTCTCTGGATGTCAATTCCACTTCATCAGCAAGTACTATTGATGAATAGAAGAATCCTAATGAGGAACCATCAGCTGATGAGTCGATGAACCATTCGGGTAAAACCGAAAGTTCAGCTAAGTCAGAACCGATGAAACCTCAAACAGATCACTTTGAAGCATCAACCTCTAAACCCACACCTCCCATAAACATCCATGCTAATTTTGATTTCGAGAAATCAGCGAGAGACTTTCTCAATTCCAAATCTGAAGAGGAAACAGTATGTGAATCAATAATAATCATTAAGGATAAAAAGCCTAAAAACTTCAAATCCTCAATGAAAACTGATGTTCCACCATTGATGAAGTCTTTGGACAAAGGAAAGGAAAAGCTGAGAAATAGCAACTCTACCAAAGATAACTCACAAGGCCCTAGTACACCCTTTAAGTTCATTACGTTTACTCGTGAGCAAAAACAGAAGTGGCCTGCCTATGAGAAAACTAACCACCACTTTTCCTCTCATTCAGCTGAAGAAAAGCAGACCTTCCTCAGGAGAAAAGAAGTAAAGACAAAGACCCCTTCACATAAAAAATCCGAACTAGATAGGAAGTTTGTAAAAACAACCAATGCTAGGACATGATTTACAACTCCCACATTTACTTCTTTATTTTCAGCGAATAAAAAGAATGCTAGACATTTATCCCCAAAATACAATAATTGTCAATGTTTAGCTCTTTTACAAAACCTGAGGAATCACATGTTGACACATCACTGCATATTCTCCCAACACGTTTATCGCTACAAAGTTAAAACAAATGAGAACGTGAAAAAGCCCAAATCCAAATCCAAGGGCAAGGGAAATACTAATAAACCCAAGCCGTCAAAGGGTGATGAAAAGAGAGTGGTATCTCCTACTAACAAACGTGGACCCATTAAGAGATGGGTACCTAAAACCCCTTAATTTGTCTTGCAGGACCAGCATGTGCAACCATGGTACATGGATTCCGGTTGCTCCACGCACATGACTGGTGACAAGAGTCAGCTATCCTTCTTCATCAAAAATCTGGAGGCTCTGTGACTTTTGGAGACAACAACAAGGATACAATGAAGGGATATGACACTCTCATCAAAGGCAACATCTCCATCAGCAAAGTGGCTTATGTTGAAGGTTTGAAGCACAACTTACTAAGCATAAGCCAGTTCTGCGACAAGGGTCTTGAAGTCAGGTTCCGCAAAGGTTTCTGTATCATAGAAACAAAGCCTGGTCAAACAATCATCAAGGCAAAAAGAGAAGGAAATATC
>NW_020200712.1:5420-10018 GCF_001531365.2 Cynara cardunculus var. scolymus | reverse complement strand
AAGAAATCTTTTAATATGGCTTAAAGTTTTTCATCGCCTTTGGACCCAGAGTCCTCTGGTCCAAAGCAAATACTTAGCTTTTATTCACTAAGTATTCCTTTCGCAACTAGAGCCTCTTGTTCTATAGACCAGAGTCTCTGGATTCTCTCTCTTTGAGACTAGAGCCTCTGATTCTATAGACTAGAGCCTCTGGATTCTCATCCTTTGAGACCAGAGCCCTTTTGGACTCCATCGCATTTCATCTATGTAACTAGAGCCTCTGGTTCTAAAGACCAGAGCCTCTGGTTTCCAAGTCCATTGCAACCAGAGACCTCTGGTTTCCAAATAAGACTTGGCATGCTAATTTCCCCTTTCATTCATCTTTCATATCATCTCTAAGACCACCAGAGCCTCTGGTTCTATAGACCAGAGCCTCTGGATTCATACTCTTTGTAACCAGAGCCCTTCTGGACCCAAAAAGCCCCCCTCCTTTCTCACTCACATACACTTAACCATATTTTCATACTTCTTTTCATCGCCTTTGCAACCAGAGCCTCTGTTTCTAAAGACCAGAGCCTCTAGACCCAAAGAGTCCCCCACCTCCCCTTTCTCACTCATGCACTTAACCATTTTTCATACTTCCTTTCATCGCCTTTGCAACCAGAGCCTCTGGTTCTAAAGACCAGAGCCTCTGGATTCATTGTCTTTGGAACCAGAGCCCTCTGGTCTCAAAGACCCATTCATATACATATCCATTTGCATACTTAGCCATATCTCATACATCTTTTCATCTTCATTCACAACCAAAGCCTCTGGGTTGTATAGACCAGAGCCTCTGGTCACCTCAATCCATATCGTTATTGTTTCAAGGGGGAGTTTCAAAAACTCAAATCCTATCCACATGCATCATTTGAGGGGGAGCTATTCATTCATCATGAATCTCCATTGCATAAGTATGCATTTTTCATACCAGATCCTCTGGTTCTACTATCCAAAGCCTCTGGACACCTAAATGCTAAATAATGAATACCATGTGCATTTAACCAGAGCCCCTCTGGTTCTACATAATGGATTGCCCATGCTTATTCAAAAGCTCTGGTTTGTCATTCAAGGCTTCTTAATCATGCAATCCAACATTTCATCGATGAATTCCTTCATCGATATTCAACCAGAGCACCTTTGGTTCCCCATCAAAAGAGTTATGTGAAACCAGAACTCCTCTGGTTCCATGACAAAATCACTTTCATCCATAAACCCATCATAATTGAAAAACTTTCTAAAGATTATACAAAATTGCAGCTTTTGTGACTAAAAAATATACAACATGGGTTTTTAGAAGACCAAAACTTCGTAATTCGTATTAATCTTACAATTATATGGGATTTTAAATTTGAATTGTTTTTGGATTAATATTTAACGAGATATTATTTGGAATAATTTCTTATTTCAAATAATCCATACGTCATCTCACATGCGCCTAACACCATATACAACTTGTTCCCCATGAACCGTTTCCAATTTCCCTTCCCTAACCCTGCCTTGACACGTGTCCTCCAAGATTAATGGCACGTACAATCAAGACGGCTCACGATCTCCAAATCAAATCACCTTTTACCCAACCGACTCCTATTTTCATGATTATTTAAATATAATAATCAAGAAAACCTGTTCATATTTCCCATCCCTCCCACCCCACCCCCACCTCCTCCCTACCTATATATACTCTTCTTCAACCTCCATTTACTCTTTACGCTTCCAAAAACCTGCAAACAGACCTTGACGAACGAACTCACCTGCAACTTAATACGCAATGGCTTCCTCCGCATCACACGAGTCCAATAACAACGATAGCCATGTTCAATCCACCAGCACTGACAACCGCACCATTGTATTCCTCCCATTGAAGCCCAACAACCACACCATTGAACTATGAAACACCCTCTTCGACGATAGGTTTGCTGTCATGATCGAGTTCTTCAAGAACTGCATTCTTCTCCCTGCACTGACTCTCACTGACACTGGCGTACCACTAAAGTATGTCCAATAGTATTGGCAGACCTGCGAATTCGACCCTGAAAGCCATGGGATAATGGGGGAATTGACACCACAAATGACATGATTTGCTCGCTCAAAATCTCACGGGTAAAAATATCCCGAGTACTATGCATTCCCACTCGTTGAGAACTCGGCATCGAGCAATATGCCGAGCCACCTACCACCTCCGACATCCTAGGTTCATCCAAATGCTAGGTTACAATCATGACCTACGCAATGCCTCCGACTTCAAAAGGCAATGTTTACCGCCAATGTGGAACATGTTCTTCTCCATCTTGAACAGGGCCCTCACCTGCAAACTGGGGTTGATGGACTAGGGCAACATCAACATCATGATCATCATGTACAGACTTTTCTTCAACATTCCTCTCGACTATGCTTTTCTCATATATACAATGAGATCCACACAGCCGTAATCAAGAAATGCAAGCTCCAGGCGACCGGCAAGCCCCTTACCTCTGTTCTGTTTCCTCGCTTCATTCATAGGGGATGCGATGAGGAACATGACCTCCCGGCCAAAGAACCATTCACCCCCGTCTTCAAAATGCATGGCCATCGACCCACTCTATCGAAGGAAGGATACACCATCAACAGACCCATCTCCAGAGCCATGCTCAGTGTCATTCCAGAGACATCTGACATATGCAGAACCTACGAACGCTCTCTGCTATCCCATGAACCAAGGGAAACTATCCCAGAGCGAACAGAGCCGTCCCCAGAAATAAGCGAGGGAGCACATAAGGCATCTTCATCGGATGATGAAGATGATGATGATGATGACACTCCTTGTGTATCCCCTGGCCCTACTCAAAGAATCTCCCCTCCCTCTTCCCAAAGGGCAACCACCATATCTACCCCTGGTGATCAAGGCCAAAAAGGTATTGAACAAGGACCACCCAGTCCAATCCCACAACCAGCCAGCCATCCAGAGGCCATTCTTCGAGCCTCTGGAGATGACTTATCCGAGGAACCACAACACCCATCGCCCCTCTCCCAACAGAGAGGTGATGTAGAAATAAGAGCCTCATCGTCTCAAGGCTCGACCACCACCAACCACACACCCAGAAGCATGTGTTGCTTCTGCCATTGATGAACCCCAAGATCGTTTAGAGCGATCTTCTCTTCGTGCACCACAACCCCCTTCCATACTTGATCTAGCAAAGGAGAAACACACTTACTTCTCTTACCCGACCTCTGAAGCCGAGGTGGAAGAAGAAGTTGTCACAACATCTAGAGATAGCAAGGATATGATGGAAGTCCTTCAAGACCTACGTTTTCACAAGGCATTGAAGGCGCCTCAGGAGTAGAGGCTTAACCTGCAGCATCTGTTGCTGTAGGGGTTACCCCAACGGCAGAACTGGTCACAAAGGCCGAGTTTCAAGCCTTTGTTGACTTAGTTCAGCGGTCCTTGGAAGACCTAAAACTCATCATCCAAGGGATTGTTGACAACCCACCATCAATTGATACCTCCACCCTTCAACAATCCCTTGGCACCCTTCAACAGACCCTCACCACCCTTGCCAACCAAACGAGAGACAATACCACCCGTCTCCAAATGCTCCAACAAACCGTAACCCAACACCACCTCCTCCCTTTCCACCCAAAGAAACCAACTCCTCATCCACTCAATCGCCACCCTCACGGCCCAGGGAACTGCGACCGATGAGACCATAGCCACCATAACCACCCAAATAAACACCATCTTCCAAACCCTCAACGCCCTACCCGCCACAATCCTCACCCAACTCCCTCAACCAACACTTCCACAAACATCTTCATCAATCGATGAAATCCTCACCTCCCTCACCACCCAAATGACCAATATCCAAACCACCTTAACCCAACTCCCAGCCACTATACTAGCCAACATACCCCAACCTCCACCACCTCCACCTCCCTTTGCAGGCCCATCCTTCGATGCAGCATTCTCCTCATTTACTACAGAGGTGAGGAATCTATTCGCCAACCTTCCTCATCCTCTATCAACATCCGCCACCACCTCTGTGCCACCACCAGCCACATCAAGCACAGATTTTGCCACCAGAGCCGACCTTCAGGCTCTTGTAAGATCGATTAACTTGGTTTCTTGGTATTAATTACTTACTTGGATGATCTGTTTGACAGTGATGATGCAGCGGAAAAGATAAGAATCAACCAAAGTAGAAATCAATAAGAACACGGTGATGAAGATTGATGAACACAAGAGAGAGCTTCAAATGATTTTCAATAGAATGAAAATGTGAACAATTACAATACTGAAGCACACTGAAATACAAGGGTCTACGCTGCTATTTATACAAGCAAGTAACCATTTTCTGACATGACCTAAAGTGAATTAATCTAAGCCGTTCGATCAAAACAGATTACAGACAAGAACACGTGATAAKCMCGAGCAGCTAATAAACCTAAGTAAAACAGCTAAAGAAGATCTACACAGAAGACAGGCTGCAGACCCTCTGTTAGACATCATAGAGGCTCTGCTGGATATAACTTGAAAGCACATTGACGTAGAGGATATCTTCCAGAACCTCTGTGAGACACGACAGAGGTTCTGTCGTCTTTGT
>NW_020200712.1:2504-4135 GCF_001531365.2 Cynara cardunculus var. scolymus | reverse complement strand
TTCTTCTTCTTCTTCCAAAATCGGCCTCTGGGTCGATCCCTCTGCAAGGAGTGGCTTGACAGTTCCTTGCAGGGCATCAAACGTACCCGTGGACGTTGTTTAGACTTGTGGGAAATGAGATGATGTGGCTTCGCCTTCTCTATGGTGCATTGGAATTTTGCCCTTCTCCGCTAGAGCCTCTACCAGAGATATTTTTAATGCTTTGAGGAGTTCAGGGTCATCAGCATACTCCTCTTCATTGATTTCCTTTGGGTTTTCTGTGCTTGATGATGACCCCTTCTGTGAAGACTCTACAGCTATGGCCTTCCCCTTGCCTTTAGGCTCTGCAGCCTTTTCCTTGCCTTTTGCAGCWGTAGAATCCCCAATCTTGACACCTCTGGCAGGTGCTCTGGCAGCAGTCTTCTTATTTGATTCTGGGGCCTTCTTCTTTTCCTTCTTCTTCTCCCCCTCATGACGATCATCATCACCTTCATGATCGTCATGGCTCTGTTTGGCGTYTGCCTTGCATGTAGTCAGGGGAACCCTCTTCAAATGACACAAGATTTTTGTGGCCGCTTTGAACATCTTCTCGATCACCTTTTCAGCACCTGCAGAGGCATTCATCACATCTAGCTCTGTAGCCCATTTAAGCTTGGAGACGGAGCTGAAGATCTCTGCTTGAAGAAGGTTACCTTCCTTTACAAGTTTTGACGTGCAGTCTTTGATGAGAGCGTTTGATGCTTGGGTCTCTGTGACAAGTGCTCCGATATGGCCGGTCACCACATCCCCTAGGGAATCCACCATAGCATCTAGCTCTCTGCGAGTTGCTAGATGGCTGATGTTGGCCCTTGAGGTCTTAGAGTCGAGACCGTAGGTGACTGCAGATGAGAACATCTCCTTGATTTCGTCTCTGAACAAAGAGTAGTTCGTGTAGCCTGCAGAGACGAAATCGGCTGCGAATTTGGCAGCCATCTCTGTGAGTTCTTCCTTTAGCATCTTGATGGAGGAGGGATTTAGCGTCATCGCTTGGAAGGCTTCTGCTAAGTCATCCTTTCGAAGGATAGAGCTCTGAAGGGTTACCAAAGTAGTCTTCAAATCGGCAGTGGTGGCGGATAACTCCTTCAGAGCTTCTGTGAGCGGCATGAGGTCCTGTGGCATTGAGCGCGAGATGAATAAGCTTTTCAACTCGTCCATCTTCTTGAACAATTCTGTGGCAAAGGTGTTAAGCTCATTCTTTGTCACATAGTTGTTCTGGGAACTAGGATCACCAACACATGGTGATCCTTTGGCCTCGGAGCTTGAGGCGCCTTCAGCCGCTGGTGTTTCGTAGCCTGCTCGGGGACTTCCACCGGATCCTCGCACATCTCCTTGAGGAGAGCCTACCGGTGTTTTGTAGATCTCTTGCGTAGTAGGTTCAGAGCCTAACAATGCAGATTGATCTAGTGTAGACAAAGGGCGTTCTAGACCCTCTGCCTCTGTGACTCTCGCCTGTGCCTCTGAAGCACGTTTTGATTGTACACTCTTGTGAGGAGAGGCAACGGATGCCTCTCTTGGTTCTGTCGAGTCCATGGGCGAAGGGACTCTTTTTGTAAAACCTTCATCCTTTTGAGAGGATGAAGGAGTATGATGTGGTTGCCCAGGTGTGCGCTCCA
>NW_020200712.1:0-2019 GCF_001531365.2 Cynara cardunculus var. scolymus | reverse complement strand
GGAGGTGGGCTTGGTTGTGTGCCTTCGGCATCTTTTGCTCCCTCACCTAACACTTCTGTCTCTTCTTCTTCGTCATCTAGAATGACTTCTGTCCCCAACTGAGTTTCATCAATTGGCGCCTTGAACTCCTTTCGGATATTCAAAAGAACATCCTGAATTTGTTTTGTTGGGGAGACATTGAGGACGTTCTTGCGTAACCTTCTACATTTTGGAGTTGCTGCAGCCTCTGCAGGGCTTTCTTCTGCAATGGCCTCTGTGACCACAGGTTCTGTGATCACAGGCTCTGTCGGTTCAGCCTTCTTTGATTTTCTTTTCTTTGGTTTTGGTAGAGGTACAGTTGGGCCCTCTTCTTCTACGGGCCTCTTCTTTCCTTTCTTCTTCACAGAAGAGTCATCACCCTTCTGTGTCTTCTTCTTCTTGCATGGGGGACTTGGGATTCTAGGGGGTACCTCATTCTGCTTACCAGCCACTACTGGCTCCTCCACACGTCCCTCCACTCTCATTTTTACAATCTCCACACCTAAGGGGGTACCTATTCGTGGTGGGGTTGTAGGGACCGATTCTGGTCGCCTGTTACCACGTCTATAGGCTTTGCGATCTAGGTGACTTAAATATCTGAGCATGGCCTTGGATAGGGGTCTTAGACTTCTGTAGCCATGCTCGTGCTCGGTAGGACGAAACTCCTTGAAAGGATAGAGCTTTGCATTGGGCTCCACAGAAGGCAGTTTCGCTGCCAGAAGGTCTCCAAATGCTAAACCAAGGAAGCGTTGTAGGATCAAATTAGGCTGGTTCATATCTTCCTTGGCCTTCTTTTGGGCCTGTACCTTAGACTTTTCTCCCCGTTGGCTTGAGCACTTCTTCTTGATGAGCCCGACCATGTCCTCGAAGATGAGTTGGGCGTAGTCCAGAGGAAGGTTGAAGTATATTCCATACATGATGGACATCATAGCATGGGAGGTCTGGTCATGACTGCCCACCTTCCCTGTTAGGCAGCAGTTTGTTGGACCGGTAACTGCACTAGGGAGCCGCCCACGTGATATTGTCCGCTCTGGGTTGGTCAGCATAGCCCCTCACGGCTTTAAAATGCGTCACTGGTAGGAGTAAGACTCCCACTTCCTTATAAGGAAGCCGAATCTCCCTAGCCTCACCGATGTGGGATGCNGCGTCACTGGTAGGAGTAAGACTCCCACTTCCTTATAAGGAAGCCGAATCTCCCTAGCCTCACCGATGTGGGATGCTCCTGTATTGCTACAGGAGCGTTGGGTTTAAGATTCGTGGATTTGACCGGATCTAGGAAACGCTTAGGTTTTTCGGACCCAACACAGTTGATGATTGAGAATAAGGTGTTCCAAATAGGGGGCAGTCCCTTGCGCTTGAATTATGTCCTATTGGTATTCGGGATCGCATATGAATGAAATTCCAGGAATTTGATTAATTCCTCGTCGGAAGGGGTCTCAGCATAGGCATTCAGATTTAGTTGTTCAAGGGTAGGCAAATGTAGAGCAGTTCTCAAAGTTTCCACATTAAGTTCTAATAGAACTAGTGATTTGTTCACTGGGTGAGAGGCGTAACCAACAATGGTTAGCCCAGCATTGTCAAGGGTGGTAATGTAGGCACTTAACAGAAATTGGGTTAAATAAGTTTCTGGTGTGGGTCGAGTAGCAGATAAAGCATAAAAAAGAGGGTGGTTCCTTAGTATTTCCATTAGAGGGAAGGTGAAATCGGGAAAACCTGAGGGGACGAAGTAGTAGTTATTTGGATTTTTCACTAGGACGATCTTTTCATACTTGTTTTGCACGAAAGACAGGGCATGTGATGTTAGGGCTTGTGCTTGCGTCACCTCGTTGTCACTAGAGACGTTAACAGACTGGGCAGAGGCACTTGAAGATGACATGGTTGCAGGTAAGCTTTGAGAAATTTGCAGGTTGCAGGTTCGTCTGTGTGTATATGAGAGTTTTTGAGAGCGTAAGGTTTTAATTTGGGGGGAAGGAGGGTATTTATAGGTAAGGATTTTTAAAA
>NW_020200711.1:132979-136227 GCF_001531365.2 Cynara cardunculus var. scolymus | reverse complement strand
CTGTGACTCCAAGAGTGCCATAGCAATCTCTGCAAATCTAGTGCAGCATTCCAAGACCAAGCACATCGATGTAAGGTACCATTTTCTGAAAGACAATGTTGAAAAAGGTAATATAGAAATGTATTTTGTTCCAACTGAGATTCAACTTGCTTACATTTTCACAAAAGCTCTTGATGAGAAAAGATTTATATTCCTAGTCAGCAAGATAGGTATGCTGAATCTCACCACTTAAAGTCACTCATTAGCTTGTAACCAGAGATCTTCAATATCTCATGGTTATGCCTATAAGTGATATATAAAATTTTAGCCAGAAACTCCAAGTATCCTAAACCAGCGCCTCTGGTCATAAAGACCAGAGCCTCTGGCAATTTAGATTTACTTCGACTAATTTTTGGCAAATAATCTCCATCACCTTTGAAACCAGAACCCCTCTGTTCCAAAACAAATACTTAGTAATTTCTACCAAGTATTCTCTTACTCACCAGAGCCTCTGGTTATATAGACCAGAGCCTCTTGAATCCAATTCTTTGAGTCTACATCCTATCGTGTCTCAATCTTGGACTTAGGCATTCATTCATTTCATATCCTCATTTTTTTTATCCTTTGGACCCAGAGCCCCTCTGGTCCAAGGCATATACTTAGTTTTCATTCACTAAGTATTCCCTTCCCACCTAGAGCCTCTGGTTCCAAAGACCAGAGCCTCTGGTTTCCAATTCCTTTGAAACCAGCACTATCAAGTTCCCATCTATGACTTGGTATACACCACACCCCTTCTATACCATACCAGAGTCTCTGGTTCTAAAGACCAGAGCCTCTGGATTCCTACTCTTTATAACCAGAGCCCCTCTAGTCCCAAAGAGTTTCCCTCTTCTCTCTACATATGGACTTAACCATATTCTTTCATATCTCATTCCTTTGCTTTCATAACCAGAGCCTCTAGTTCTAAAGACCAGAGCCTCTAGTTCTAAAGACCAGAGCCTCTGGATTCACAATCTTTGGAACCAGAGCTCCTCTGGTCTCAAAGCTCATCCATCATATTCTTTCTCATACACTTAACCATTTTCAAATACCCATTTTCTTTGCTTCACAACCAGAGCCTCTGGTTCTAAAGACCAGAGCCTCTGGCTTTATTCTCTTTGGAACCAGAGCTCCTCTGGTCTCAAAGACCCTTTTATACACTTCCCTTCCACTTAGCCACGTTTCATACATTTATCATCTTTCACAACCAGAGCCTGTGGTTGTATAGACTAGAGCCTCTGGTCCCCAAAATTCTTCATTATTATTTGTTTGAGGGGGAGTTTTTGAATACTTCAAAATCAATACACATGCATCATTTGAGGGGGAGCAACATTTTCATCTTCACATTTAATTTTTTATATGCATTTTTCATCCAGAGCCTCTGGTTCTACTATCCAGAGCCTCTGGCCACCTAAATGCTACATATGTATTTAACCAGAGCTCCTCTGATTCTATATAATGGATTAACAATGCTTATCTAGAGCCTCTGGTTTGTTATCCAAGGCTTCTATATCATGCAATCCAATATTACATCAATGAACTCCTTTATCGATGTTAAACCAGAGCTCCTTTGGTTCTTCTCCCAATGGGTCATGACCAACCAGAGCTCCTCTGATTCCATGACAATAATTTTCGTACAAAAACTCATCTTAATTGAAAATCATTTTCAAGATTATACAAAATTGCATCTTTTGTGACTAAAAACTATACAACATGGGTTTTTAGAAGACCAAAACTTCGTAATTAGTATTAATCTTACAATTAGATGGGATTTTAAATTCAAATTATTTTTGGGATACGTACTCATCAAGATATTATTTGGAATAATTTTTTATTTTAAATAATTCATAACGTATCATACCACGTGCCTGACAACACATACAGCCTGTTCCCCATACACCCTTTCAACTTTCCCCCTCCTTAACCCCGCCTTGACACGTGTCATCTAACATTAATGGCACGTACAATCAAGACGGCTCACGTTCTTCAAATCAAATCACCAACACCTAAACCGCCAAAATTTTTCCTGATTATTGTATTTTAATAATCAAGAAACCGTTTCCCTTCCACCCCCCACCCCMCTCCCTCACCATATTCCCGCCTATAAATACCTTTCTTCCTCCTACATCTTCTCTTCACGCTTACATAAACCTGCAACTATATTCTGACGAACAACAAACCTGCAACTTTCTCAAAAATGGCCTCATCCGCCTCCCACGAATCGAACAACAATGGCAGCAGTGTCCAATCAACCGGCGCTGACAGCCACACTATCGTCTTCCTACCCATGAAGCCAAACAACCACGCTATCGAACTCCGAAACACACTGTTTGACGAATGATTTGCAGTTATGATCAAGTTTTTCAAGAACTGCCTTTTTCTTCCCGCCCTCACTCTTGCTGACACCGGCGTACCCATAAAGTACGTCCAACAATATTGGCAAACGTGTGAGTTTGACCCAGAAAGCCACAGAATAATAGGGGACATGGACGCCCCTAACGATATGATATGCTCGCTCAAAATATTGCGGGCTAAGGTTTCTCGGGTTCTGTGCATTCCCACTCGACAGGAACTTGGAATTGCACAATATGACAAACCACCAACCACCAACGACATCCTCTGCTTCGTGAAGATGCTAGGTTACAATCGTGACCTACGCAACGTATCAGACTTCAAATGCCAATTCCTCCCGCCGATGTGGAACATGTTCTTCTCCATCCTTAACAGAGCTCTCACATGCAAACTGGGCTCATTAGACCAAGGGAACATCAACATCATGACTATCATGTATGGGCTGTTCTTAAACCTGAACCTCGACTACGCCTTCCTCATCTACAATGAGATTCATTCGGTGGTTGTCAAGAAATGTAAACTCCAAGCCGCTGGCAAGCCTCTCTCTACGGTTCTCTTCCCTCGCTTCCTTGCCCTCTTCATTGGGGATGCAATGAGGAAGCATGGCCTACCAGCTGAGGAGCCCTTTACCCCCGTCTACAAGATGCATGGACATCGCCCAACCCTCTCGAAGGAGGGTTACAACATCAACCGTCTACTCTCCAGGGCTATGCTCAATGTCATTCCATCGACATCTGAGATACGCCAGGCCTATGAACGCTCTATGCTGTCCCAAGAACCGAGGGCAGCTACCCTTAAGCGATTAGAACCGTCCCCCAAACCAAGCGAGGGAGCACATGAGACATCTTCATCGGATGATGAAGATGATGATGATGATG
>NW_020200711.1:114737-132624 GCF_001531365.2 Cynara cardunculus var. scolymus | reverse complement strand
CACCCCTCTCTCAACAGAGAGGTGATGAAGATATAAGAGCCCCTTCGCCTCAGGGCTCGACACATCCCATCACACACACAGAAGCATGTGTTGCTTCTGATATTGAACCCCAAGATCGTTCAAAGCGATCTTCCCTTCATGCACATCCCCCTTCGATATTTGATCTACCGAAGGGGACACACATTCACTTCACTTACTCGACCTCTGAACCCGAGGAAGAGGAAGCTGATGTCGCAACATCACGAGATAGCTCCTCTCTTGAGGGCTATCAAGGACGTGATGGAAGTTCTTCAAGGCCTACCTTCTCACAAGGCCAAGAAGGCGCCTCCGGAGCAGAGGCCCAACCTGCAGCATCCGTTGCTGCAGGGGTTACCCCACTAGCAGACCTGGTCACAAGGGCCGAGTTCCAAGCCTTTGTCGATACAGTGATGCGGTCCTTGGAAGACCTTAAACTCATCATACAAGGGATTGTTGACAACCAACCCTCCACCGATAACTCTGACCTCCAATAATCCCTTGCAATCCCACAACACCACCTCTCCTAAATTGAAACCCAAACCCAAGCCAATACCACCCGCCTTCAAATGCTCCAACAAACATCACCCAACATCACAACACCACATCCTCCCTTGCCACCCAATGAAACCAAATCCTCATCCAATCCATCGCCACCCTCACGACCCAGGCAACTGAGGCCGATGAGAACCTCACATACATCATCTCCCAACTTTAAACCATCCTTCAAACCATTAACTTCCTACCCACAACCATCATCTCCCAAATTCCTCATCAAGCCGCACCTCAATCCACCTTATCCATCGATGATATCCTTGCCAACCTCACCAACCAAATGGCCTCCATCCAAACCACCCTCACCTAACTACCTGCCATTATCCTAGCCCAAATCCATAGCCTACTCCTCCACCCTTACCTCCCTTTCCAGGCCCATCCTTTGATGAAGCCTTCTCCTCATTCACTGCAGAGGTGAGAGACCTCATCACCAACCTTCCCATCCCTCCATATACATCCACCACCACCTCCATACCACCACAAGCCTCATCCTCCTCCACCGAGTTTGCAACCAGAGCTGACCTACAGGCTCTGTCCAAGGCGCTGGTCTCATCTTTCAATGAGATTAGTGCCAAATTCGTTCATCGGGCCATCCATCCAACATGGGTTCTCTCCCAAAACCTGGCTGATGAACAACGACACACCACCACTCTCCTTCAAACAATGGAGGCAAATCAAAGACAAGCTTCACTGAAGGCGTATCTTATGTCCTTTAGGAAGGGCAAGAAGAAGAGGACCAGAGCCTCTTGCTTCAGCAGCCGCCAACACAAAAGGCCAAGGCATGAAGACCAAGACCCCGATGATCAAGGTCTTAGACCTCATGAGGAAGAGACAGAGGCCGCGGCTGCCCAAAATACAGAATTCACTGCACCACCATCACCATCACCACAAACTCAACCACCACCCTCAACCGAAGGAACCCAAGCAAGGGAACCAAAGGCTCTGCCCTCTGAAGATGGACAATATGTACATGTTCCCTTTCCTGCAACCCCAGAACCCATCGTGTTGAGTTCCTCAACCAATGAAGAGCCAGTCACCCCACCAACCTTCATCACACACACCAAACTTACCTTTAACACCTTCACCAACCCCTCGCACCACAGAACCCTTCACCCTATCCATACAACCAGAACCAACAATAATCCAACCTTCATCACCCCAACAACCACAAACCCAAACAGAACCCCATGTACCAGAAACCACCCAAGCCGAACCCAATGAACCACAACCAACCCAAGCTGAACCAACTCAACAAGAAACCATACCTTCACCAACTCATACACAACCCTCAACCCAACCACCCATGGTACATGCGGATACTCCTTCATCAAGCCAACCGCCTCAGAGCCTGGTAGATGAGATTATACAAAGCATAGAGTCGATGCGGAGACGTCCTGAATTGCCACCCATGGAACCAATTATGATGGAAAACATCCATCAATACCTAACCAAGACCGCGATGAAAGTTTGACCATCAACCCTCTGATCTTATCGCCTGAGTCCATAGACCTCTTACACCATAGATTTATTAGACAGACCACACAAGCACCTCAGGCTGTCTTCTCGAATGATGGGATAAGGAGGGTCATGGATCTGAAAGTAAAGACATTTGCCAACCGAGCCATTCGATACATCGAGTTCATTATGGATAGAACACATGGGCAAATTAGCGTGTTCAACGAAAATGACCTCATTAATCTCAATCCATATGAATTGATTGAATTATACGCATACACGGCTCAAAGGCAGGACCATGGCATCAGGTATGGAATGGCAAACCGAGCGGTAGTAAAAATGATAGAAACCCTGGTGAACCATAGAGCCAAGAGTAATTTTGAAATTGCTCTTTGGCTAGGCATTGAAAGACAATCCTGCGCTCCACCAAACGAAGACTTCCAAGGCCTACAGAAGAAAAGATCTGCCTCAGTCCTAACTCAACCTGAACTTGGACTTGTTTACAAGAATGAGTTCGGGGTTAAAAAATTCTTTAGACTAACTGAGGCCTTCAAGTATTCATCGGATACACTTGAATGGTTTCAGAAAGTCATTAGAGAAAGACTGGGTAGAAACCACGTGCCAAGAGAATGCTCATTCTTGAGATATCGACAGCCATCGGTTATCGAAGACTGCTCATGCGCTTTAGAGAAATATATCAAGGTAGCTCATGATGAGTTTTATTTTTTTATTGTTTTGCCTTAATGTCTTCTGATTCCAGTATTGTAAGAATTTCATCATCCAATGAAATTTTGGAATTTGATGTTTTTCTATTAGATTAGTCTCTGTTCTTCACGGTTGTTTCTAGATTAGTCTATGTTTGTTATTTCATTACTTAGGGGGAGATTGTTAAACCCCATAATACATAAAGTGAAAAAGTAATGAAAAATAATAAGTGATGAAGAACCAGAAGATCGATGAAGACATCAAGGCAGAATTGACTAAGTCTGGAGCACAACCAGAGGACCGATAGACGACCAAGGATGCGATGGAAAGAGCATCTTCAACGACCCTTTGGTCAACTACACTTAGAGAATTATCCAGCAATTCATCCATAAGCATGCGATGAAGACTTAAATATAAGAATGATCCATCATACCACGAATGACAGCTGGAGATAACAAGTCAACAGCTAGATTTCAAGTTTATCTTAATTATTAAAGCTTATCCATAGTTTAGATAAACGTTATTTGTTAATAGAAGATTAGCTAAAAAGTCTCATTAGATAGTTATCTTCTTATTAGTATAAATAGGTGATTAGGCCTATTGTAAAAAGAGWCGCTTTTACGTTTTTCTTATTWATAAAGTGAAATCTTTGACGCTCAAGATTGTTCTTAATTGTTCATAATTTCTTCTTGAGTGTTCATCACTTTGTTCATCAAATTACTATAATTTGGTTATTATTAACTAGATTATTAGTGTTATTGAGAGATCTGAGATCAACAAAATGGGACAAAGGGATTGGTGACATGGAAAAACCCTTGAACAAAGGAAAGAACCACATGAGATATAGGAGATCCTTGATGCACTATGAACGAAAATTAGGAACGTCATCCTTTTGAACAATTACACTGATGCAAATAATTTAATATCTCGGTCGTGAATAATAGGAAAGAACAATAGTTTCTTTTGTTGGTAGACTTCATGTGCCTATAAATTTTGGTGTTTCGGGCCCGTCTTTCGAGTTCTTGGAGCCTTTTATAAGTGATCGATTTTTAGTGGCAACGGTCATGGCCTTGAATGCACTTTATGGTTACAACGGCCGGTAGTTATTGGTTAACTAATGACTGGTTGTCGGTTACTTTGATGACTTGATGAAGTGAATCTGAGTCATGAATACTCAAGACCTATAACAAATACCAATGATAATAGATGTTGTAATCAACATGCATTTACATGTGTTAAACCCCATAATTCATAAGTGTAAAAGTAATGAAGAACAATAAGTGATGAAGAACCAGAAGACCGATGAAGACGTTAAGGCAGAATTGACCAAGTCTGGAGAACAACCAGAGGACCAATGAATCGACCAGAGATGCGATGAAAAGAGCATCTTCATCACCCCTCTGGTCAACAACACTTAGAGTTTTCTCCAGTAGTTCAACCAGAGGCATACGATGAAGATATAAAGATAAGGTTGAAATAACATCCCATAGAAGACAGCTGGAGATAACAAATCGACAGCTGGATTTCAAGTTCATCTTGATTTATAGCTTATCCATACTTTAGATAAACTTTATCAGTTAGTAGAAGATTAGCTAAATAGTCTCACTAGATAGTTATCTTCTAATTAGCCTACTTGTATAAATAGGTGATTAGGCCTATTGTAATAAATGACGTTTTTACGTTTTTATATTAATATTGAATAAAGTGAAATTATTGGCACTCAAGATTGTTCTTTGAATGTTCATACATTGTTCTTGAGTGTTCATCATTTTGTTCATTAAAACACTATAATTTGGTTACTCTTAACTTGATTATTAGTGTTATTGAGAGATCTGGGATCAACAATTGGTATCAGAGCCAATTGATTGTTTTTCCAATCAAACGATCATCCAAAATCTCTCAATTCACGTTTTTCACGAAATATCTTCACCAAAAAACATAAATTTTTCTCTCTTCACAAATTCTTGATGGTCAACTGGAATTCTGCATATAGTGTTGGTTCCCTCACTAAGCCCCCAACTCTTCAATGAGAAGAGTACCCACAATGGAGAATAAGGATGGTAAACTTCTTGGAAGGGCTGGATAGAAACCTCCTGCGATCTGTAATGAAGGGTCCTTACGTCCCACAAACTCTTGTCCCAAGAGTCCCAGGAACAAATACCACAGCAGAAATTCCTGCATATTACATGCCAAAGGATGAGAAAAACTGGGATGAAGACGATATTGAGCGTGTGGAAACTGACAAGAAGGCCAAGCGACTAATCATCATGGCCATTCCCAATAAATTTTTCAATCCCTTGATGCATGTTCCATAACAAAGGAATTGTGGGATGAACTTGCAAGTCAATTAGAAGGAGGAGCTAAAACAAAGAAGAATCGTAGAGCACAATGTCCCAATAATTACACCAACTTTAAAGCTCTTCCTGATGAACCAATACAGAAGACTTATGATCGTTTCAATACATTGATTAATCAATATCTTCGAAATGATATCTCCAGAACTAAGGAAGAAAACAATGTTTTGTTCCTAAAAAGTCTTGGCGATGAATGGACTCAGCTGTCAATGTCCCTTCAAGCTAATCAGGACCTAGACGGCTGGTCACTTCATGATGTATATGGAACGCTTGCAGCACAAGAGAACGACATTATGAAGAAGAAAGTATCCATTTGTGGACCTCTGGCTCTTGCTACTGATGAAAAGGAAGAATCAAGGACCTCCACCAGAGATCACAAGAAGAAAGGAAAGAAAGCAATGGTAGTAGAATCAGAATCTGAAGACGAGACATCTGAATCAAATGATGATATCAAAGCCTTTGCTAAATCTCTGGCCTTGATTACAAGACAGTTCCAAAAAAAGTTCATCAAGAAACCCTATGAACGAAGAGACTTCAAGAAGGAGAAGTATCAGTCATACCATGAGAAGAAACCATCAAAATTCTATCAGAGGGAAGACAGAAGAGAAGAGAAGAGAAGAGAGAGAGGACAGAAGGGAGGACAAGAAAGAAGATAGAAATGGAAGGAAAAATGACCTTCGCTACTTTCAGATGCGGGAAAATCGGTCATTTTTCAAAAGAGTGCAGAGGACGATTGGTAAAGGATGTCGATTACTACAAGAATAAGTACAAATACAATTCAAAAGAGCGAAGCCTGATGGCTGAGAAAGAAAATTGGGTATCTGACTCTTCATCCGATGAAGAAGATAAAGCACTCATCTGTCTGATGGCCACATCCACTACGGAACCCACCTCCGACTCTGATGATCAGGTATGTTAGTCTACTTCTAATGAAACCAACTCTGCTCCATCTGAGCTAGAGTTAAGGGTGATAAAACTTTCAGAGGATTTCTTTGAATTATAAGAGAAATTAAATTTTGAAAAATTTGAAAGACTAAAAGCGGAAAAGAAGCAAGTTTCTACAAAAGAGAGACTGATCTTCTAACYGAAGAAAAAGYCGAACTTGCTAAGGAAAAGACTCGCATCACCACACTTAAGAAATCAGAGGAAGAAAAACTTCTGAAACTAAATAAACGAATAACTAAGGACTTAGAAAATAAAACTAAGGCCTTAAAAGAATTAGAGGCAAAGAGACTAAACTCAGTTGCTCTTAAAGATTTCTTTCAAAAGGAAAGGGAGATCCTTCACCAGAAGCTTCAAACCAATGAACTTCTGATGAAGAAATACAAGGATGCCCAAGATGTGTATGAAAAGTTCAATGGTCAAACGGACACTCAAGGGATTGGATTAAATGAATTGGACTCCTTCATCATATCAAAGAAATCCACCCTTGAATCCACTTTCAAACTTGGATGCATTCAGAAATCCGACTTTATCCCGAAACCAAAAGCAAATTTTAAAAGAGTTAAAGTCGATGGAAAAACTGTCGTTTTAAGACAGGATTTTGAAAATGTGGTGTAYGAGAGCAGTRCATGTAAGAATTCTGATGAAAGGAATGACACCTCCAAATCAGAGACCGATGGAAACTGTTAATCCCAGATCTCTCAATAACACTAATAATCAAGTTTAGAATAACCAAATTATAGTGTTATAATGAACAAAATAATGAACACTCAAGAACAATGTATGAACATTCAATGAACAATCTTGAGTGCCAATGATTTCACTTTATTCAATATGAAAAATGTAAAAAGCGATATTGTTCACAATAGGTCTATCACCTATTTATACTAGAAGGCTAATTAGATGATAACTATCTAGTGAGACTATTTAGCTAATCTTCTACTAACAGATAAAGTTTATCTAAACTATGTATAAGCTATAAATTAAGATAAACTTGAAGTCCAGCTGTCGATTAGTTATCTCCAGCTGTCTTCCATGGAATGATGATTCAACCTTATCTTCATATTTTCATCATATGCCTCTGGTTGAATTGCTGAAGAAAACTCTAAGTGTTGTTGACCAGAGGGGTGATGAAGATGCTCTTTCCATCGCATCTCTGGTTGTTCATCGACCCTCTGATTGTTCTCCAAACTTGGTCAATTTTGCCTTAATGTCTTCATCGGTCTTCTGGTTCTTCATCACTTATTGTTCTTCATTACTTTTACACTTATGAATTATGGGGTCTAACAATCTCCCCCTAAGTAATGAAAGAACAAACATGAACTAATCTATGAATAATATCGAAGAACAGAGACTAATCTAAAGAAAAGCATTAAATTCCAAATTTTCATTGGATGATGAATTCTTACAATACTGGAAGCAAAGACATTTCAATTTAAGGGAAAAATTTTAAAACTCTATTCATGATCTACCTTGAGATATTTTTCTGAAGTGCAGTAGCTGTCTTCGATAGCTGATGACTGTAGATATCTCATGAATGAGTTGTTGCCTTCTTCCCTTGGCACATGTGTTCTACCCAGTCTCTCTCTGATGACTTTCTGAAACCACTCAAGTGTATCGGTTGAATACTTGAATGCTTCAGTTAGTCTAAAAAATTTCTTTACCCCGAACTCATTCTTGAAGATAAGTCCAAGCTCGGGTTGAGTTAAGACCGAAGCAGATCTCTTCTCCTGCAGGCCAGGGAAGTCTTCATCAGGTGGAGTACAGGAGAGTCTTTTGATGCCTAGCTAAAGAGCAATCTGAAAATCACTCTTGGCTCGATGCTTCACTAGGGTCTTCATCGTCTTCACAATCGCTCTGTTTGCTATCCCAAATCTTATGCCTTGATCCTGTCGCTGAGTTGTGAACGCATAGAGGTCGATCAAGTCATAGGGATTGAGATTGATCAGGTCATTGTCATTGAAGACGCTAACCTGACCATGGGCTCTCTTCACTGTGTACTCGATGTATTTTATAGCTTTGTTGGCGAAGGTCCTCATCTTTATGTCCATAACCATCCTTATCCCATTGTTTGAAAAGACAGCTTGTGGTGGTTGGATGGTCTGTCTAACAAACCTATGGTGTAGGAGGTCCATGGACTCTGGCGATAGAATTGGAGGATTGAGAGTCAAACTTTCATCATGATCATGGTATAAGTACTGATGGATATTCTTCATCATAATGGGTTTCCTTGGTGGTATCTCCGGACATCTCCTTAGCGACTCCATGTTCTCAATTATTTCATCGACTAAGCTCTGCGAAGGGTGCCTTGATGAAGAGGGAATATCCGATTGCACCTAGGTTGGTTCGGTTGGGGGTTGAGTTTGGGTTATGGGTTGTGTATCGGTTGGGGATGGGATGGTTTCTTGGGTTTGCTCATGTTGGGGTGGTTCAGGTTCATCGGTTTGTGTTTGGGCTTGAGGTTGTTGAGGTGAAGAGGGTTGGATGTTTAGTTGTTCGGGTTCATTGGGTAGGGTGATGAAAGGTTCTTTSGTWCGAGGAGTTGGTGATGGGGTTAATGGYAGGCTTGGTGTTGGTGAGGTAGTGAAAGGTGGGATGGTTTCTGTTGGCGGGGTTGCTGGATTTTCATCGGTTGAGGAACTCAACACGATGGGTTCAGGTGTGGTAGCAAGGGGAACATGTACATTATGTACATCTTCAGAGGGCTGAGCCTCTGGTTCCCTTTGCTTGGGTTTCTTGGTTTGGGGATGGTGGGTTTTGTGTTTGTTGGTGGGATGATGAAGGTACAACGGATGGTGCTTCTTGAGTTGTAGTAGCCGGGTTCTCCCCCTCATGAGGACCAAGACCATGATCATCTTGGTCTGGATCCTCATGCCTTGGCCTCTTCTGCGGGCGGCTGGCAGAGCATGAAGCTCTGCTTCTCTTCTTCTTGAGGCGGTGGGAGACCAGGTAGGCTCTCATAGCCTTTCTTCGTCGATCGGCCTCCATGGTTTGTAGTAGGGAGGCGGTGCGTGCTTGTTGATCAGCAAGGCTCTGGGAGAGAGCCTTGGTAGGTTGAGCCGCTCGATGGATGAATTTAGCACTTTCCTCGTTAAAAGAGGAGATAAGTGCCTTGGGTAGAGCCCTCAGGTCGGCTCTGGTGGCATACTCCATGCTTGAGAATGAAGCTTGTGGTGGCACGGAGGTGGTGGTGGATGTAGATGGAGGTATGGGAAGATTGGCGATGAGATCTCTCACCTCTACAGTGAAGGAGGAAAAGGCTTCATCGAAGGATGGGCCTGCAGAAGGAGGTGGAGGAGGGGGTGGTTGGGGTATTTGGGCTATTATAGTGGCTGGGAGTTGGGTTAGGGTGGTTTAGATGGTGTCAATTTGGTTGGTGAGGGAGGCTAGGGTTTCATCTATTGATGAAGGTGGTTGAGGTAGGGTTAGTTGAGGGATTTAGGAGATGAGGGTGGCGGGAAGGGTGTTAAGGGTTTGGGAGATGGTGTTTATCTGGGTAGTGATGGAGGTTAGGGTCTCATCGGTCGCAGTTACCTGGGCCGTGAGGGTGGCGATGAAGTTCATTATAAGTTGGTTTCTTTGGGTGGCAAAGTTGGATGTGGTGTTATGGTGTTGGGTTACGGTTTGTTGTAGCATCTGGAGACGGGTGGTGTTATCTTTTGTTTGGGTTTCGAGGGATGCAAGGGATTGTCGAATAGGGGTTAGATCGATGGAGGGTGGGTTATCGACAATCCCTTGGATGATGTGTTTTAGGTCTTCCAAGGACCGCATAACTGAGTCAAAAAAGGCTTGGAACTCAGCCTTTGTGATTAGATCGGCCATGGGGGTAACCCCTGCAGCAACGGATGTTGTAGGTTGAGCCTCAGCTCCAGAGGTGCCTTCATTGCCATGTGAAAAATATAGGCCATGAAGGGCTTCCATCATGTCCTTGATAGCCCTCAAGTGAGGAGCTATCTCCTAATGTTGCAACTTCTTCTTCTTCCTCGGCAGGATAGAAAAAGTAAGTGTGTTTCTCCTTCGCTAGATCAAGTATCGAAGGGGGATTTTGTGCACGAATTGGAGACCGCTCTGAACGATCTAGGGGTGCATCAATGTCAGAAGCAATACATGCTTCTGGGTGTGTGGGTGGTTGTGTCGAGCCTTGAGGTGATGGAGCTCTTATATCTACATCGCCTCTCTGTTGGGAGAGGGGCGATAGGTGTTGTGGTCCTTCAGATAAATCATCTCCAGAGGCCCGAAGAATGGCCTTTGAATGGCTGGTTTGGGTTGGGTTTGGACTGGGCTGTCCTTGTTCAATACCCCTTTGGCCTTGATCACCAGGGGTAGAGGTGGTGGTTTCCCTTTGGGAATAGGGAGGGGGATTTGTTTGTGAAGGGCCGGGGGATGCACGAGGAGAGTCATTATCATCATCATCTTTATCATCCGATGAAGATGGCTCCTGTGCTCCCTCGCTTGTCTAAGGGGACGGCTTTATTCGCTCTAGGGTAGCTGCCCTTGGTTCATGGGATAACAGAGAGCGTTCGTAAGTTCTTCGGATCTCAGATGTCTCTGGAATGACACTGAGCATGGCTCTGGAGATTGGTCTGTTGATGTGTATCCTTCCTTTGATAATGTGGGTCGATGTCCATGCATCTTGAAGAGGGGAGTGAAGGGTTCCTCAACCGGTAAGTTATGTTTCCTCATCGCATGCCCGATGAAGAGAGATAGGAAACAAGGAAACAAAACAGAAGTTAGGGGTTTGTCGGTAGCCTGAAGATTGCACTTCTTGACTACTGCAGAGTGAATCTCATTGCTTATGAGGAAGGCGTAGTCAAGAGGGATGTTGAAGAAGAGTCCATACATAATCGACATTATGTTTATGTTGCCTTGATCCATCAACCCAAGCTTGCAGGTGAGTGCCCTTTCAATATGGAAAAGAACATGTTCCACATTGGCGGTAAAAACTGCCTCTTAAAGTTGGAGGCATTGCGTTGGTCACGATTGTAACCTAGCATTTGGATGAATCGGAGGATGTCTGAGGTGGTGGGTTGGTCAGCATATTGGTCAATGCCGAGCTCTCGACGGGTGGGAATGCACAGAACCCTAGAAACTTTTGCCCGAGAGATCTTGAGTGAGAGGATCATGTCGTTTGGGGCGTTGATGTCCCCTATTATTCCATGGCTGTCAGGGTCGTACTCGCAGGTCTGCTAGTATTGTTGGACGTACTTTAGTGGTACGCCATTGTCGGTTAGAGTCAAGGCGGGTAGAAGAATGCAGTTGTGGAAGAACTTGATCATGATAGCAAACTTGTCGTCGAACAGGGTGGTTTGAAGTTCGATGGCGTGGTTGTTGGGCTTCATCGGGAAGAAGACTATCGTGCGGCTGTCGGCGCCGATGGATTGAACATGGTTGTCGTTGTCATTGGATTCGTGTAATGCGTAGGAGGCCATTGCGTATGAAGTTGCAGGTGAGTTTGTTCGTCAAAGTCTGTGTGCAGGTTTGGAAGCGTAAAGGGTGAATGGAGGTTGAAGAAGGTTATTTATAGGGGGGGGGGGGGGGGGTGTGGAACAGGAAACAGTTTTCTTGATTATTATATTTAAATAATCATGAGATGGGAAGGCGTTTGGGTAAAAGGTGATTTTGATTTGGGGATCGTGAGCCGTCTTGATTGTATGTGCCATTAGTGTTGGAGGACACGTGTCAAGACGGGGATAGGTAAGTTGAAAAGGTGATTGGGAACAGGCTGTATACTGTGTCAGGCGCGTGGGTGGATGACGTTTGGATTATGTGGAATAATTAAAAAATTATTCCAAATAATATCTCTTGAGATATTAATCCAAAAACAATTTATAATTAAAAAAATTCCATCTAATTGTAAGATTAATAGTAATTACGAAGTTTTGTCTTCTAAAAACCCATACTGTATAGCGTTTAGTCGCAAAAGCTGCAATTTTGTATTAATCATAAAAAGTTTGCAATTAAAGATGGTTTTTGAAAAAAAAAATTGTCATGTAACCAGAGGAGCTCTGGTTGAACATAACCCTTTTAATGGGGAACCAGAGGTGCTCTGGTTGAACATCGATGAAGGAATTCATCAATGCAATGTTGGATTGCATGATTAAGAAGCCTTGGATGACAAACCAGAGGTTCTGTTTGAGCATGGGCAATCTATTTTGTAGAACCAGAGGGGCTTTGGTTAGATACTTGGTGTATTATTTAGCATTTAGGTGTCCAGACGCTCTTGATAGTGGAGCCAGAGGCTCTGGTATGGAAAATGCATATTTATGCAATGGAGATTCATGATGAATGAATAGCTCCCCCTCAAATGATGCATGTATATAAGATTTGAGTTTTGTGAAACTTCCCCTAGGAACAATAACAATATGGATTGAGGTGACCAGAGGCTCTGGTCTATACAACCAGAGGCTCTTGTTGTGAATGAAGATGAAGAGATGTATGAGATATGTCTAAGTATGCAAATGGATATGCATATGAATGGGTCTTTGAGACCAGAGGGCTCTGGTTCCAAAGACAATGAATCCAAAGGCTCTGGTCTTTAGAACCAGAGGCTCTGGTTGCAAAGACAATGAATCTAGAGGCTCTGATTTTTAGAACCAGAGGCTCTGGTTGCAAAGACAATTAAAAGAAGGATGAAAATATGGTTAAGTGCATGTGAGTGAGAGAGGGGGGGACTCTTTGGATCCAAAGGGGGGCTCTGGTTACAAAGAGTATAAATCCAGAGGCTCTGGTCTTTAGAACCAGAGGCTCTGGTTGTCTTAGAGATGCTATTTAAGATGAATGAAAGGTGAAAATTGCATTCCAAGTTTTATTTGGAAACGATAGGTCTCTGGTTGCAAAGGACTTGGAAACCAGAGGCTCTGGTCTATAGAACTAGAGGCTTTGGTTACATGAATGATGATATGCGATGGAGCCCAAAAGGGCTCTGGTCTCAAAGGATGAGAATCCAGAGGCTCTGGTCTTTAGGACCAAAGCCTCTGGTTGCGAAGGTAATACCTAGTGAATAAAAGCTAAGTATTTACTTTGGACCAGAGATCTCTGGTTCCAAAGGCGATGAAAAACTTTGAGCCATATTAAAAGTTTTCTTCATGGCCAGAGGCTCTGGTCTTTTAGAACCAGAAGCGCTGGTTTGGAGTACTTATTGATTATGGCTTATTTCTATGTATCACTTGAAGGCATAACCATGAGATATTGAGAATCTCTGATTTAAGAACTTTTATGGCCTTTAAGTGGTGAGATTCAACATACCCATCTTGCTGACTAGGAATAATTTTTTTTTCTAATCAAGAGCTTTTGTGAAAATGTCAGCAAGTTGAATCTCAATGGGAACAAAGTACATTTCTATATTACCTTTTTTAACATTATCTTTCAGAAAATGGTACCTTACATGGATGTGCTTGGTCTTGGAATGCTGCACTGGGTTTGCAGAGATTGCTATGGCACTCTTGGAGTCANTTTGTCATAATGGAATCCATAGTCCTTAAGCTGAGTCTTCATCCAGAGAACTTGTGAACAACAACTAGCAGCAGCAACATATTCTGCTTATGCTATAGAGGTTGAGACACAATTTTGTTTTCTGGATGTCCAACTTACCAGCTTGTCCCCCAAGAGTTGACAGCTTCCAGACGTGTTCTTTCTATCAAGCTTGCAACCTGCATGATCTGCATTTGTGTAGGCTATTAGACCAAAGCCAGAGTTCTTAGGATACCAGAGACCCAATGAGGGAGTTCCCTTGAGGTATCTAAAGATCCTCTTGACTGTAGAGAGATGAGATTCTTTAGGATTTGATTGATATCTTGCACAAAGACAAGTAGCAAACATAAGGCCTGGTCTAGTAGCAGTTAGATACAGGAGTGATCTGATCATGCCTCTGTAGGTTGTTACATCCACAGGTTTGCCTGATGGATCAGCAAATAACTTAGGTCCTGTAGCCATAGGTGTTCTCATCGATGATGAATTTGAGAGAGAATATTTCTTCAAAAGGTCAGTCACATATTTGGACTGATTGATGAAAATTCCTTCTGAAGCTTGTTTTATTTGAAGACCAAGGAAGAAACTTTGTTCTCCTATCATGCTCATCTCAAATTTGCTTTTCATCAACTCTGAGAATTTTTCGCAATGTTTTGCATTTGTAAAACCAAATATGATGCGTCCACATATATTTGAACAAGTATGATATCACCTTTGTGCTTTTTGAGAAAGTGGGTTGTATCGATTGTACCTTTTTCGAATTCATTGTTAATGAGAAAGGTGGATAGTGTTTCATACCAGGCCCTGGGTGCTTGCTTCAGCCCATAGAGAGCTTTGTCCAGAAAGTAGACGTAATCTGGATGCTTTGGATCTTCAAACCCAGGGGGCTGCTGCACGTATACTTCTTCTTGAAGTTTTCCGTTTAGGAAGGCGGAATTGACATCCATCTTATAAACCTTGAAGCCTTTGTGAGCTGCATAGGCTAGGAATATCCGGATGGCCTCAAGTCTTGCGACGGGAGAAAATGTTTCATCGTAGTCAATCCCTTCTTCCTGGAAGTAGCCCTTGGCAACAAGCCTGTCTTTGTTCCTTATGACTATGTCATCTTCGTCCTTCTTGTTTCGGAAAACCCATTTGGTTCTTATGGCAGTCTTCCCTTTGGGTAGAGGCATAAGGGACCATACTTTGTTTCTTTCAAACTGGAGTAATTCTTCTTGCATCGCGTCTATCCAGTTTGGGTCTTGTAGGGCTTCTGAAAATTTCTTGGTTATATCATGCTCAGAAAGTTGGCGAAGAGGCATTCATTGGCAGTGGCAGATCTCGTCTTGACACCAGATGTTGGATCACCAATGATTTGGTGATGTGGGTGATCTTTCGTCCACTTGGTGCTTGACTAGGGTTCTGGAGCAACAAGATGCAATTCTTCATCGACTAATGGAACTGCTTGCTCCCCCTCGAAGAGATCATCTCTAGAGTTAGACTCTGGTTCTTGATCTTGATCTGAAGACATAGAAGAAGTAGAAGGTGAAGTAACATGAGTTTTGGTAAGAGTTGTACCTTTAGTATTGGAGACTTCATGTTCTTCATCGGTTATGGAAGTGGATTTTGCAGTTGGTGCATGTCCAGAGATTACTTCTTCTTCAAAGATGTCTTCAAATAATTGAGCTAACTCTGATTCATTGGGTTTGCGAAGTGATGAAATAGATGCTCTCCTTTGAAGTCCGAGTTCTGAACTGTTGTATCTTGAAGTCATTGGTGTGGAATCATCAAAGGACACATTGATGCTTTCAATTACAATTCTTGTCCTTTTGATGTAGATTCTGTAGGCCTTGGCAGTTTGAGAATAGCCCAGAAAGATCCCTTCATCAGCTTTCTTGTTGAACTTGCCAAGATATTCTCTATCGTTGAGTACAAAGAATTTGCACCCAAAGACATGAAAATATTTGACATTTGGTCTTTTTTGGTTGATGAGCTCATAAGGTGTCTTCTGGTGCCTCTTGTTGATAATTGATTGATTCTGGGTGAAGCAGGCAGTGGAAATAGCTTCAGCCCATAATGTGATGGGTAACTCCGATGAAGCAAGCATGGTCCTTGCTGCTTCCACGAGGGTTCTGTTCCTTCGTTCCACCACTCTATTCTGTTGTGGAGTTCTAGCAGCTGAAATTTTTTGTGTAATGCCTTTACTGATGAGGTATTCATTGATTCTGGCTTTTTTGAATTCAGTTCCATTGTCACTTGTAACCTTAATTAGTTTTCGTTGTAGAAGGACTTGGAGCCTTTTCATCACTCCAATCAGTAGGTCAGAAACATCTGATTTCTTCTTTGCAAATTCAACCCAGGTGTATCTGGAGTATTCATCTACCAGTACTAATATGTACTTCTTTCCAGAGAGGCTTTGAGTTGATATTGGCCTACAGAGATCTATATGTACCATGTCCAAGGGCTTGGTGAAAGAGGTTTCTGACTTAGTTTTATGAGAGGCCCGTCTTAGCTTTCCCATCTCACAGGCTGAGCATAGATGATTTTTTTCAAAATTAAGATCCAGAATTCCCTTGACCAGCTTCTGTGTGGCTAGTTTTTGTAGTGCATCAAAGTTGAGATGCGAGAACTTTTGATGCCATAGCCAATTTTCATCGCTCTTATGAGACACAAGACAGAGGGTGTCTTGTCCCATAGAGGATTAAAAATCTAGAAGATAGAGATTTCATTCTCTCTTTGCCTTGATGATTGTTTGACCGGGCTTTGTTTCTATGATACAGAAGCCTTTACGAAACCTGACTTCAAGACCCTTGTCGCAGAACTGGCTTATGCTTAGTAAGTTGTGCTCTAAACCTTCAACATAAGCCACTTTACTGATGGAGATGTTTCCTTTGATGAGAGTGCCATATCCCTTGATTGTACCCTTGTTGTTGTCTCCAAAAGTCACAGATCCTCCAAATTTTTTGATGAAGAAGGACAGCTGACTTTTATCACCAGTCATGTGCCTGGAGCAACCTGAATCCATGTACCATGGTTGCACATGCTGGTCCTGCAAGACAAATTAAGGGGTTTTAGGTACCCATTTCTTTATGGGTCCACGTTTGTTAGTAGGGGGTACCACTCTCTTTTCATTACCCTTAGCCATTGCAGGCTTGGGTTTATTAGTATTTCCCTAGCCCTTGGGTTTGGGCTGCTTTACTTTTTCATTGGTTTTAACTTTGTATCGATAAACGTGTTGTAGAATGGGCAGTGATGTGTCAAAATGTGATTCCTCAGGTTTTGTAAAAGAGTTAAACATTGACAGTTATGATGCTYTVGRTATGTATRTYTAMCGTTCTTTTTATTCGATGGAAACGAAGAAGTAAATGCAGGAGATGTAAATCCTGTCCTAGCATCGGTTGTTTTTACAAACTTCCTATCTAGTTCAGATTTTTTATTTGAAGAGGTCTTTGGCTTTACTTCTTTTCTACTGAGGAAGGTCTGCTTTTCTTCAGCTGAATGAGAGGAAAAGTGGTAGTTAGTTTTCTCAGAGGCAGACCACTTCTGTCACGAGTAAACTTGATGAACTTGAAGGATGTACTAGGGCCTTGTAAGTTATCTTTGGCAGATTTGCTATTTCTCAGCTTTCCCTTTCCTTTGTCCGAAAATTTCATCAATGATGGAATAACAATTTTCATTGAGGATTTGAAGTTTTTAGGCTTTTTATCCTTAATGATTTCTGATGATTCACAAATTATCTCTTCTTCAGATTCGGAATCGAGAAAGTCTCTTGCTGATTTCTCGAAGTTAAAATTAGCATGAATGTTTGTGGGAGGTGTGGGTTCAGAGGGTGATGCTTCAAAGTGATCTGTTTGAGGTTCCATCGATTCTGACTTTGATGATGTTCCAGTTTTACTTGGATGGTTCATCGACTCATCAGCTGATGGTTCCTTAGTAGGATTCTCCTTTTCTTCAACAGTACTTGCTGATGAAGTGAGATTGACAACCAGAGACTCTGGTTTGACCATAGGGTTTCCATCGGTCTCTGATTTGGTGGTGTCATTCCTTTCATCAGAATTCTTACATGTACTGCTTTCCTACACCACATTTTCAAAATCCTGTCTTAAAACGACAGTTTTTCCATCGACTTTAACTTTTTTAAAATTTGCTTTTGGTTTCGGGATAAAGTTGGGTTTCGGGATGCATCCAAGCTTGAAGTTGGATTCATGGGTTGATTTCTTTGAATCGATGAAGGAGTCCAATTCATTGAATCCAATCCCTTGAGTGTCCGTTTGACCGTTTAACTTTTCATAAACATCTTGGTCATCTTTGTACTTCATCATCAGAATTTCATTGGTTTGAAGCTTCTGGTGAAGGATCTCCCTTTCCTTTTGAAAGAAATCTTTAAGAGCAACTGAGTTTAGTCTCTCTGCCTC
>NW_020200711.1:110058-114587 GCF_001531365.2 Cynara cardunculus var. scolymus | reverse complement strand
AGTCTTTTCCTTAGCAAGTTCGGCTTTTTCTTCGGTTAGAATATCAGTCTCTCTTTTGTAAAAACTTGCTTCTTTTTCCGCTTTTATTCTTTTAGATTTTTCAAAATTTAATTTCTCTTTTAATTTAAAGAAATCCTCTGAAAGTTTTATCACCCTTAACTCTAGCTCGGATGGAGCAAAGTTGGTTTCATTGGAAGTAGACTCCCATACCTAATCATTAGAGTTGAAGACAGATTATGCATTGGACGTGGCCATCAGACAGATGAGTGCTTTGTCTTCTTCATCGGATGAAGAATCAGACACCCAATTTTCTTTCTCAGCCATCAGGCTTCGCTCTTTAGGATTATACTTGTATTTATTCTTATAATAGTCAGCATCCTTTACCAGTCGTCCTCTACATTCTTTAGAAAAATGGCCGAGTTTTTCGCACCTGAACCAACAGAGGTCATTTTTCCTTCCATCCTTGTCCTCTTTCCTCTCGTCTCTTCTATCTTCTCTTCTTTCTTCTCTCTCATCTCCTCCATCTCTCTTTCTTCCCTCTGATGAAATTTAGATGGTTTCCTTTCATAGGATGGCTGGTACCTTTCCCTCTTGAATTCTTTTAGTTCATAGGATTTCTTGATGAACTTTTTCTGGAACATCTTTGTAATCAGGGCCAGAGATTTGGCAAAGGCTTTAATATCATCATCTGATTCAGAAGTTTCGTTTTCAGATTCTGATTCTACCACCAGTGCTTTCTTTCCTTTCTTCTTATGATCTCTAGTGGAGGTCCTTGAAACGTCCTTCTCTTCAGCTGCAAGAGCCAGGGGTCCACCGATGGACACCTTTTTCTTCATGATATCGTTCTCTTGTGCAACAAGCGTTCTGTATAGGTCATGAAGTGATCAGCCATCTAAGTCCTGATTTGCTTGAACGGACATCGACAACTATGTCCATTCATCGCCGAGACTTTTAAGGAATAAACATTGTTTTCTTCCTTTGTTCTGGAGATATCGTTTCGACGACATTGATTAATCAATGTGTTGAAACCATCGTATGTCTTCTGTATCGGTTCATCAGGAAGAGCCTTGAAGTTGGTGTATTCATTGAGACATTGGGCTTTACGGTTCTTCTTTGTTTTTGCCCCTCCTTCCAATTGGCTTGCCAGCTCATCCCATAATTCCTTTGCTGTGGAACATGTATCCAGGGATTGAAATATTTCATTGGGAATGGCCATTATGATTAATCGCTTGGCCTTCTTGTTAGTTTCCACACGCTCAATATCGTCTTCATCCCAGTTTTTCTCATCCTTGGGCATGTAGTATGCAAGAATTTCTGCTGTGGTATTTGTTCCTGGGACTCTTGGGACAAGAGTCTGTGGAACGTAAGGACCCTCCATTACAGATCGTAGGAGGTTTCTGTCCATTCCTTCCAAGAAGTTTACCATCCTTATTCTCCATTGCGGGTACTCTTATCGTTGAAGAGTTGGAGGCTTGGTGAGGGAGCCAACACTATACGCAAAATTCCAGTTGGCCATTGAAGATTTTTAGAAGAGAGAAATTTTATGTTTTTGGTGAGGATATTTTATGAAAAACGTGAATTGAGAGATTTTGGATGATCGTTTGATTGGAAAAACAATCAATTGGCTCTGATACTAATTGTTGATCGCAGATCTCTCAATAACACTAATAATCAAGTTAAGAATAACCAAATTATAGTGTTTTAATGAACAAAATGATGAACACTCAAGAAAAATGTATGAACATTCAGAGAACAATCTTGAGTGCCAATGATTTCACTTTATTCAATATGAAAAACGTAAAAAGCGACATTGTTTACAATAGGCCTAACCACCTATTTATACTAGAAGGCTAATTAGAAGATAACTATCTAGTGAGACTATTTAGCTAATCTTCTACTAACAGATAAAGTTTATCTAAACTATGGATATGCTATAAATTAAGATAAACTTTAAGTCCAGCTGTCGATTAGTTATCTCCAGCTGTCTTCCATGGAATGATGATTCAACCTTATCTTCATATTTTCATCGTATGCCTCTGGTTGAATTGCTGAAGAAAGCTCTAAATGTTGTTGACCAGATGGGTGATGAATATGCTCTTTCCATCGCATCTCTGGTTGTTCATCGACCCTCTGGTTGTTCTCCAGACTTGGTCAATTCTGCTTTAACGTCTTCATCGGTCTTCTGGTTCTTCATCACTTATTGTTCTTCATTACTTTTACACTTATGAATTATGGGGTCTAATAGAAACCCTATGGTCAAACAAGAGTCTCTAGGTGTCAATTCCACTTCATCAGCAAGAACTGTTGAGGAAAAGGAGAATCCTAATGAGGAACCATCAGCTGATGAGTCGATGAACCATCCWAGTAAAACCGAAAGTTCATCTAAGTCAGAATCGATGGAACCTCAAACAGATCACTCTGAAGCATCAACCTCTGAACCCACACCTCCCACAAACATCCACGCTAATTTTGATTTCAAGAAATCAGCAAGAGACTTTCTCGATTCCGAATCTGAAGAAGAGATAATCTGTGAATCACCAAAGATCATTGAGAATAAGAAGCCTCAAAACTTCAAATCCCCAATGAAATCTGATATTCCTCCATCGATGAAACCTTCGGACAAAGGAAAGGGAAAGCTGAGAAATAGCAAATCTGCCAAAGATAAATCTCAAGGCCCTAGTACATTCTTCAAGTTCATTAAGTTTACTCGTGAGCAAAAACAGAAGTGGCCTGCCTCTGAGAAAATTAACCACCACTTTTCCTCTCATTCAGCTGAAGAAAAGCAGTCCCTCCTCAGGAGAAAAGAAGTAAAGACAAAGACCCCTTCAAATAAAAAAATCTGAAATAGATAGGAAGTTTGTAAAAGCAACCGATGCTAGGACATGATTTACATCTCCTGCATTTACTTCTTCGTTTCCATCGAATAAAAAGAACGTTAGACATACATATCCAAAGCATCATAACTGTCAATGTTTAATTCTTTTACAAAACTTGAGGAATCACAGGTTGACACATCACTGCATATTCTCCCATCACGTTTATCGATACAAAGTTAAAATCAATGAAAACATGAAAAAGCCCAAATCCAAGGGCAAGGGAAATACTAATAAACCCAAGCCTGCAAAGGCTAAGGGTAATGAAAAGAGAGTTGTACCCCGTACTAACAAACGTGGACCCATAAAGAAATGGGTACCTAAAACCCCTTAGTTTGTCTTGCAGGACCAGCATGTGCAACCATGGTACATGGATTCAGGTTGCTCCAGGCACATGACTGGTGATAAACGTCAGCTGTCCTTCTTGATCGAAAAATCTGGAGGCTCTGTGACTTTCGGAGACAACAGCAAGGGTATAATCAAGGGATATGTTGAAGGTTTGAAGGTTTGAAGCACAACTTACTAAGCATAAGCCAGTTTTGTGACAAGGGTCTTGAAATCAGGTTCCGCAAAGGTTTCTGTATCATAGAAACAAAGCCCGATCAAACAATCATCAAGGCAAAGAGAGAAGAAAATCTCTATCTTCTAGATTTTGAATCCTCGATGGGACACGACACCCTCTGTCTTGTGTCTCATAAGAGCGACGAAAATTGGCTATGGCATCAAAAGTTCTCGCATCTTAACTTTGATGCACTACGAAAACTAGCCACACAGAAGCTGGTCAAGGGAATTCCGGATCTTAAATTTGAAAAAGATCATCTATGCTCAGCCTGTGAGATGGGAAAGCTAAGACGGGCCTCTCATAAAACCAGTCAGAAACCTCTTGCACCAAGCCCTTGGACATGGTACACATAGATCTCTGTGGGACAATATCAACTCAAAGTCTCTCTGGAAAGAAGTACATGTTAGAACTAGTTGATGAATACTCCAGATACACCTTGGTTGAATTTGTAAAGAAAAAATCAGATGTTCCTGACCTACGCATTGGACTGATGAAAAGGCTCCAAGTCATTCTACAACGAAAACTAATAAAGGTTAGAAGCGACAATGGAACTGAATTCAAAAAATACAAAATCGATGAATACCTCATCAGTGAAGGCATTACACAAAACTTCTCTGCAGCAAGAACTCCACAACAGAATGGAGTGGTGGAACGAAGGAACAGAACCCTCGTGGAAACAGCAAGGACCATGCTTGCTTCATCGGAGTTACCCATCACATTCTAGGCTGAACCTATTTCCACTGCCTGCTTCACTCAGAACCGATTTATCATCAACAAGAGGCACCAGAAGACACCTTATGAGCTCATCCACCAAAGAAGACCAAATGTCAAATATTTTCATGTCTTTGGGTGCAAATGCTTTGTACTCAGCGATAGGGAATATCTTGGCAAGTTCGACAAGAAAGCTGATGAAGGGATCTTTCTAGGCTATTCTCAAACTGCCAAGGCCTACAGAGTCTACATCAAAAGGACAAGAATAGTCATCCAAAGCATCAATGTGTCCTTTGAAGATTCCACACCAATGACTTCTGAACACAACAGTTCAGAACTCGGACTTCAAAGGAGAGCATCTGATTCATCACTTGGCAAACCCA
>NW_020200711.1:106973-108913 GCF_001531365.2 Cynara cardunculus var. scolymus | reverse complement strand
ATCCATCAGGCAAACCTGTGGATGTAACAACCTACAGAGGCATGATTGGATCACTCCTGTATCTAAATGCTAGTAGACTAGACATTATGTTTGCTTCATGTCTTTGTGCAAGATATCAATCAAATCCTAAAGAATCTCATCTCTCTGCAGTCAAGAGGATCTTTATATACCTCAAGGGAACTCCATCATTGGGTCTCTGGTATCCAAAGAACTCTGGCTTTGATCTAATAGCCTACACAGATGCAGATCATTCAGGTTTCAAGCTTGATAAAAAGAGCACGTCTGGAAGCTGTCAACTCTTGGGGGACAAGCTGGTAAGTTGGATTTCTAGAAAACAAAACTGTGTCTCAACCTCTACAGCAGAAGAAGAATATGTTGCTGCTGCTAGTTGTTGTTCACAAGTTCTCTGGATGAAGACTCATCTTAAGGACTATGGATTCCATTATGACAAAATTCCCATCCTCTGTGACTCCAAGAGTGTTATAGCAATCTCTGCAAACTCATTGCAGCATTCCAAGACCAAGCATATCGATGTAAGGTACCATTTTCTGAAATATAATGTTGAAAAAGGTAATATAGAAATATACTTTGTTCCCACTGAAATTCAATTTGCTGACATTTTCACAAAAGCTTTTGATGAGAAAAGATTTTTATTCCTTGTCAGCAAAATGGGTATGCTGAATCTCACCACTTAAAGGCAATAAAAGTTCTTAAATAAGAGATTCTCAATATCTCATGGTTATGCTTACAAGTGATACATAGCAATAAGCCATAATCAATAAGTACTCCAAACCAGCGTCTCTGGTTCTAAAGACCAGAGCCTCTGGCCATGAAGAAACATTTTAATATGGCTCAAAGTTTTTCATCGCCTTTGGAACCAAAGACCTCTGGTCCAAAGAAAATACTTAGCTTTTATTCACGAAGTATTACCTTCGCAACCAGAGCCTCTGGTTCTAAAGACCTGAGCCTCTGTTTTCCAAGTCCTTTGCAACCAAAGACCTCTGGTTTCCAAAAAAGACTTGGCATGCTAAATTCACCTTTCATTCATCTTTAATAGCATATCCAAGACAACCAGAGCCTCTGGATTCATACTCTTTGTAACCAGAGCCCCTCTGGACCCAAAGAGCCCCCCCTTTCTCACTCACATGCACAACTATATTTTCATACTTCTTTTCATCACCTTTGCAACCAGAGCCTCTGGTTCTAAAGACCAGAGCTTCTGGATTCATTGTCTTTGGAACCAGAGCCCTCTGGTCTCAAAGACCCATTCATATGCATACTTGCACATTTTTCATACAACTTTTCATTTTCATTCACAACTAGAGCCTCTGGTTGTAAAGACCAGAGCCTCTGGTTACCTCAATCCACATCGTTATTGGTTCTAGGGGGAGTTTCTAAAAGTCAAATCTTATTTACATGCATCATTTGAGGGGGAGCTATTCATTCATCATGAATCTCCATTTCATAAATATGCATTTTCCATACCAGCGCCTCTGGTTCTACTATCCAGAGCCTCTGGACTCTTAAATGCTAAATAAATAATGGATACACTATATGTTCAACTAGAGCCCCTCTGGTTCTACATAATGGATTGTCAATGCTTATCTAGAGCCTCTAGTTAGTCATCCAAGGCTTATTTATCATACAATCCGATATTTCATCGATGAATTCTGTCACACCCCGCTAAAGCGGAAACACGGATGCTAACAGACAAGCGGGTGATAGCAACAGTTTATAAATAACACCATTACAAGTTTCAAAACAAAAACGATTTATCGACATAACGAGAGTTAGAATAATACACAACGTTCATAATTACATCAAAAACTTGACTTAATCGATCTTGGCCCAGGTATGCTCCCTTAAAAACCAATCACTTACTCGAAACCTGAAAAGCATGGAATAAAAATAAGGTCAACTACAAAGAGTTGGTGAGCTCA
>NW_020200711.1:96310-105396 GCF_001531365.2 Cynara cardunculus var. scolymus | reverse complement strand
TGATCTAACGAACTAATCTTGGGAAATAAACAGGATGATCTCTAATCATCGAAGCTAAAACCTAGAAGGACTTAGTTCTAAATAAAGATCTTGAAATAAGGTACTAACCTGAAGTCCCAAAGTGACGAATTGTCACAAATTCATTCATCTATGTTCAACCAGAGCATATTTGGTTCCTTACCCAATGAGTCATGACCAACCAGAGCTCCTCTGGTTCCATGACAAAATAATTTTCATCCAAAAATCCATCTTAATTGAAAACTTTCTAAAGATTATACAAAATTGCAGCTTTTGTGACTAAAAACTATACAACATGGGTTTTTAGAAGACCAAAACTTCGTAATTAGTATTAATATTACAATTAGATGGAATTTTAAATTTAATTTTTTTTTGGATATACTCCCACGCGCCTGACACCATATACATACGTCATCCTCCCACGCGCCTGACACCATATACAGCCTGTTCCCCATGAACCGTTTCAAATTACCCTTCCCCATCCCAGTCTTGACACGTGTCCTCCAACATTAATGGTACGTACAATCAAGACGGCTCACGATCCACAAATCAACTCACCTTTTGCCAAACGTCTTCACCTTTCATGATTATTTAAATATAATAATCAGAAAACCGTTTCATGTTCTCCTCTCCCTACCTATATATACCCTTCTTCTACCTCTAGTCATCCCTTACGCTTCCTAAAACCTGCAACTAGACTTTTACGCACAAACCTACCTGCAACTGTATCCACAATGGCTTCCTCCGCATCACACGAGTCCAACAACAACGATAGCCGTGTCCAATACACCGGCGCCGACAGCCGAGCAATCGTCTTTCTACCAATAAAGCCCAACAATCATGCCATTGAGCTTCGAACCACCCTGTTCGACGACAGGTTTGCTGTGATAATCGAGTTCTTCTGTAACTGCATCCTTCTACCTACCCTGACTCTAACCGACAATGGCGCACCTCTAAAGCACGTCCAACAATACTGGCAAACCTGTGAGTATGACCTTGACAGCCGTGGAATAATGGGGGACATCGACGCCCCAAATGACATGATCTGCTCACTCAAGATATCTCGGGCAAAAGTCTCTAGGGTTCTGTGCATTCCCACCCGCCGAGAGCTCGGCATTGACCAATATGCCGACCAACCCACAACCTCAGACATCCTCTGGTTCATAAAAATGCTAGGTTACAATCATGACCTATGCAATGCCTCATATTTCAAAAGGCAGTTTTTGCCGCCAATGTGGAATATGTTCTTTTCCATATTGAATAGGGTCCTCACATGCAAGATAGGGTCGATGGACCAAGGTAACATCAACATAATGACGATTATGTATGGACTCTTCTTTAACATCCCTCTTGACTATGCTTTCCTCATATACAATGAGATCCACTCAATAAGCTCCAGGCCACCGGCAAGCCCCTGACTTCTGTTTTGTTTCCTCGTTTCATATCTCTCTTCATAGGGGATGCGATGAGGAAACAYAACCTACCGGTCGAGGAACCATTCACTCCACTCTTAAAGATGCATGGCCATCGACCTACACTCTCAAAGGATGGCTACACCATCGACATTCCAACCGAGTAACATCGCCTCATGGCTCGACACTACCACCCACACACCCATAAGCATGTGTTGCTTCTGACATTGCTGAACCCCAAGATCATTTAGAGCGATCTCCTATTCATGCACAAAACCCCCCTTCGATACTTTATCTAGCGAAGGGGAAACACATTTACTTCTCTTACCCGGCCTCTAAAACCGAGGAAGAAGAAGAAGTTGTTGCAACATCAGGAGAAAGCTCCTCACTAGAGGGCTATCAAGGACATGATGGAAGTCCTTCACGGCCTATATTTTCACAAGGCAATGAAGGCGCCTCTGGAGCTGAGGCTCCCTGCAGCATCCGTTGCTGCAGGGGTTACCCCCATGGCCGATCTGGTCACAAAGGCTGAGTTCCAAGCCTTTGTTGACTCAGTTCAGCGGTCCTTGGAAGACCTAAAACTCATCATCCAAGGGATTGTTGAAAACCCACCATCCATCGATATCACCACCCTTCAACAATCCCTTGTCACCCTTGCAACCCAAACCAGAGACAATACAACCTGTCTCCAAATGCTGCAATAAGCCGTAACCCAACACCATAATACCTCCTCCACCTATGCCACCCAAAGAAACCAATTGATGATGAACTCCATCGCCACCCTCACGGCCCAGGCAACTGCGACCGATGAGACCTTAGCCTCCATCACCACCCAGATAAACACCAACTCCCAAACCCTTAACACCCTTCCCGCCACCATCCTTTCCCAAATCCCTCAACCAACCCCACAACAACAACTTCATCAATCGATGAAACCCTAGCCTCCCTCAACAACCAAATGGCCACCATTCAAACCACCCTAAACCAACTTCCAGCCACCATTCTAGAACAAATACCCCAACCACCACCTCCACTACCCAGCCCTGCAGCACCATCTTTCGATGAAGCTCTATCCTCCCTTGCTGCAGAGCTTAAAGCCATGATCACCAACCTTCCCATCCCACCCACCACATCCACCTCTACCTCGATAGCTCCCCCAGCCTCCTCATCCACCACTTCTGAGTATGCCACAAGAGCCAACCTCAGGGCTCTATCCAAGGCACTTATCTCTTCTTTCAACGAGATAATTGCTAAATTCATTCATCGAGTGGCTCAACCGACCAAGGCTTTCTCCCAGAGCCTTGCTGACCAACAAGAATGCACCGCCTCCCTCCTACAATCTATGGAGGTCGATCGAAGAAGAAAGTCTATGAGAGCCTACCTTGCCTCCCTTCGCCTCAAGAAGAATAGAAGCAGATCTTCATGTTCGGCCAGTTGCCCGCAAAAAAGGCCAAGGCATGAGGATCCAGACCAAGATGATCATGGTCTTGGTCCTCATGAGGGGGAGAACCCGGCTGCTACAACTCAGGAAGCACCATCTGCTGCACTTTCAACATCCGATCACCAAACACAAAACCCACCATCATCACCAAACCAAGGAACCTGTGCAAGGGAACCAGAGGCTCAGCCCTCTGAAGATGTAAAGAATGTACATATTCCCCTTGCCACCATACCTGAACCCGTTGTGTTGAGTTCCTCATCCTATGAAAATCCATCAACCCCACTAACAGAAACCAACCCACCTTTCACTACATCACCAACTCCAAGACTACCATTAACCCCATCACCAACCCCTTGCACCACAGAACTTTTCATCACCCTACTCAATGAACCTAAACAAATAAATATCCATCCTTCTTCACCTCAACAACCTCAAGCCCAAACATAACCCGATGAACCTGAATCACCCCAACATGAGCAAACCCAAGAAACCATCCCATCGCCAACCGATACACAACCCATAACCCAAACTCAACCCTCAACCGAACCAACTATGGTGCATGCAGACATTCCCTCTTCATCAAGGCACCCTCCGCAGAGCTTTGTCGACGAAATCATTGAAAATATGGAGTCGCTAAGGAGATGTCCGGAGATGCCACCAAGGGAACTAGTAATGATGGAGAATATCCATCAGTACCTATACCATGATCGCGATGAAAGTTTGACTCTCAATCCTTCAATTCTATCACCAGAATCCATGGACCTCCTACATCGTAGGTTTGTTTGACAGACTACCCAACCACCACAGGCTGTCTTTTCAAACGATGGAATAAGGATGGTAATGGACATAAAGATGAGGACCTTCGTCAATAGAGCTATAAAATATATCGAGTACACAGTGGAGAGAGCCCATGGTCAGGTTAGCGTCTTCAATGACAATGACTTGATCAATCTCAATCCCTATGACTTGATCAATCTTTATGCATTCACAACTCAGCAACGGGATCAAGGCATAAGAATTAGGATGGCAAACAGAGCAATTGTGAAGCGATGGAGACCTTGGTGAAGCATCGTGCCAAGAGTGATTTTCAGATTACTCTTCATTTAGGCATCAAAAGACTCTCCAGCACTCCACCTGATGAAGACTTCCCTGGCCTGCAGGAGAAGAGATCTGCTTCTATCTTGACTCAACCCGAGCTTGGACTTGTCTTCAAGAATGAGTTCGGGGTTAAGAAATTTTTCAGACTAACTGAAGCATTCAAGTATTCAACCGACACACTTGAATGGTTTCAGAAAGTTATCAGAGATAGACTAGGTAGAACTCATGTGCCAGGGGAAGACGAGAAACAACTCATTCATGAGATATCTACAGTCATCAATTATCAAAGACTGCTACTGTGCTTCTGGGAAATATCACAAGGTAGATCATGAATAGAGTTTTAAAATTTTTGCCTTATATTGAAATGTCTTTGCTTCCAGTATTGTAAGAATTCATCATCCAATGAAAATTTGGAAATTGATGCTTTTCTTTAGATTAGTCTCTGTTCTTCAATATTGTTCATAGATTAGTTTATGTTTGTTCTTTCATTACTTAGGAGGAGAATGTTAAACCCCATAATTCATAAGTGTAAAAGTAATGAAGAACAATAAGTGATGAAGAACCAGAAGACCGATGAAGACGTTAAGGCAGAATTGACGAAGTTTGGAGAACAACCAGAGGACTGATGAATCGACCAGAGATAAGATGAAAAGAGCATCTTCATCACCCCTCTGGTCAACAACACTCAGAGTTTTCTTCAGCAGTTCAACCAGAGGCACACGATGAAGATATAAAGATAAGGTTGAAACAACATCCTATGGAAGACAGCTGGAGAAAACAAATCGACAGCTGGATTTCAAGTTTATCTTCATTTATAGCTTATCCGCTTATCCATACTTTAGATAAACTTTATCAGTTAGTAGAATATTAGCTAAATAGTCTCACTAGATAGTTATCTTCTAATTAGCCTACTAGTATAAATAGGTGATTAGGCCTATTGTAATAAACGCCGTTTTTACGTTTTTATATTAATATTGAATAAAGTGAAATTATTGACACTCAAGATTGTTCTTTGAATGTTCATACATTGTTCTTGAGTGTTCATCATTTTGTTCATTAAAACACTATAATTTGGTTATTCTTAACTTGATTATTAGTGTTATTGAGAGATATGGGATCAACAACATGCATTATGATACGTCGTGGAGGTATCAATCGTGGATAAATAACTGTTGATCCTCTCTCTCAGTGATTTGATGATAATCCCTTTTTTACTTATATGTTGTATTTATGTTTCTGTATTTTCAGTTCCAGCGATCTTCACTGAATATATTCAGTGATTGCTGAAGAACCTGCACTGTAATTCTATCAGAGCCAACAATACTTCAAGAAGACAACACTCACACCAAAAAACCTTCAGCAAACGTCGAAGACTGAAACTGAAGATTAGAGACTGACAAGTACGTGATCTAAAGCGATATTCAGTGATTACAAGTCTGTCTACATATGTGTGAAGACTGCTCAAGCTTTAGCGAATGATGATGAGACCTTCAGGTCATCCCAGCATTCAGCGATCAAAGGAAGCTTGCTTAGCATGATTGTTGTTGCCTTGTCCTTATGCACACAAAGGACAAAACCCATACCCTTATGAAAGTTGGTACGATACGGAGCCAACTAGTCGACTCTATTGTTCACGAACTTTAGGTAAGGATGTTTGCTCATGAATAGTGCTTTTTGTACTATTCACTGTAGCAAAGGACAAGTCTTCCTCTTAAGACTTGACACGCACTCTAACCCAACCATATAGCATTAAATGAACATTTAATGCACCGGGTATAAATAGAAGTGTTTCTTCTCCATGCAGAGTGCGCGCAACTCACTCTCTAACCTTAATTCTTACTTCAAGCATTTTCTAGCTTAAGTAAAGGATCTTCTTTACAGCAATTTCTTTTCTTGTATTTTCTAAGACTTTGTGTGTAACTAAAGATTGTTTAGATAGGTTTTTACTAACTTATCTTTGCACAAACAATCTTGTAAAAACTGTATTGATCTTCTTTATCAATATATATTTTAAATTTTAAAAAATATTGTATTTGTATGCATCCCCCTCCCTTCTACAAACTGTTTCTCTTCTTATAGACCCTTACGGGACCAACAAGTGGTATCAGAGCAGTGTTTTCTTTCTTTCCTTGTGTTTAGCTGTTTTCTGTATTAGTTTATCTCATTTCTTAGATAACTTTACCGCTTACAAATGGCTTTACAAATTGCAAACACACACACAAAAGATAATGGCTCTCTTGCCAAACCTCCCCGGTTTGTCCGTGACAATTTTAGTCTCTGGAAGAACCGGATGTCCCTCTTTCTAGAAGGTGTGGATCCTGAAATTCCACATTACATAGAAATTGGACCATATATTCCATTTGCTATTGCTCCGGCTGTTCCAGCAACAGCTACGACTGCTGCGATTCCTGAACATCAGATTCCAAAGCTTCCACATCAGTGAACGATGAGGATAAGAAGAAGATAGCAATAGACATGCGTGCTCGGTCTATAATAGCTATGTCTCTTCCCGATGAGATTTATTACTCAGTGATGAAGCTCAAAACCTCTAAATCCATGTGGGACACTCTTTGTGTTCAATATGAATGAACCACTCAGGTTCAAAAGACTAGAAAGATCAATCTAGTAAGACAGTATGAAAGCTTTCTCTGTGGAAAGTCTGAGACACTGTCTGAAGTATATCAGAGATTTAACTGCCTTCTTATTGATCATAGGGCTATCGGCAGGGAATATTCTAATTCTGAAACCTTGACTAAGTTTGTAGAATGCCTTCCTAAGTCTTGGGACACCTTTTCCATGTGTCTCAAGATGTCAAATGACATGTCCACTCTTTCTCTTTCTACTTTATACGGGATTCTGCTTAACCATGAGTAATCTCGTCAACTGAAAAGGAATCTTGTAAGAGAATCTAGGAAAATAAAAAGCTCTCATTTAGCTTTGATCTCTGAAGCTTCTTCCCTTGAAACTTCTTATACCCCTTTTGTTTCTTCTCTTCCTCCCATGGTCATCATGGAGATAGATTCTTCCGAGGATATTCCAGAATCTGATTTAACAGATTTTGATGAGTCCCTGGCACTCCTGACTAAGTCATTTATGAGATTCGCTAGTAAGAGCAACTTCCGCAGATCTCCTCAGCTATCCCTCAGGGAGAAGCCAAAGTCTGAAAGAATAGATAAGGCTTCAACTGTCTGCTACAACTGTCACCGGCCCAGACATTTTGCAGGTGAATGCAGATCAAAGAAGACTGCGACGCCATCTTCTAAAGCTCCTTCCTTCTTCAGGAACAAAGATGAAAAATACATAAAACTGAAGGAGAAGTACAAGAAGGTGAAGAACAACCAATGAAAGGCTAAAGGCCTTATTGCTGAAGAACATGACTGGGCTGAATCATCCGATGAATCATCTTCAGATGAAGAGGATAAAGCCTACGTCTGCTTGATGGCCATATATGCAGATGAAGGATCTTCTGAAGCGTCTACATCTTCTGAGCCATCTTCTTCTTCTTCTTCTTCTTCTACTCAGGCTTGTTTCCTGAATGAACCCTCTTCTTCTTCTAGTCTTTTTGCACTAGATACATTGACAGTTGACCTTTACAATGCCCTCAATGGCAAATCGAAAGCTGAAATGCTTAACGTTGATCTTCAAGAGCAATTGAAGATTTGCCTTTCTAAGATCAAAGAACTGACCTCTGTTGAGGAAAATCTTAAAGATCAGGTTATTGTAAACCAAGCCATCACTATTGAACGTGAGAAGGCTATCACTGAGCGTGAGCGAGCTATCGCTGAGGTCAAGGCTGAGAAAGCTACCATTGAAGGGTGGTGCAAAGCTTCCATCAAGGCTTCTGAGATCATTAACGCTCAGATCCCGACCTAGACAAAGACTGGTCTAGGATTCTTCTATGATCAGGAAGAATGTGTTAAAGACAGGTCCATGCTTAAGTTTGGTACCTTCGTCTCTTCTATTCCCAACACTTCTTCCTCTCAGTCCTCTTCTTTTACTGAGAGTCATCTTGAAGGAACTCCTTCGAGTTTTGGGTGCAAAGACAAAAGTAAATCCATTGTCACAACATCCCTTCCCAAGAAGTCTAACAAGTCTAATAGATCTAGGTCTATTCTTTCAACTTGTAAAAGCTTCTTCTTCTTCAGGGACTAGGAAATTTGAATCACATCAGAAATCCAAGTCACAGCTCAAGGTGAACTTTTCACCTAAGGAATCCAATTCCTCAAAGGTTCCTCCTAGAACCAATGAGAATGGAATTCATGGAGCTGGTCCCACTTCTGATCTGATACTTTCTGGCCCTAAAGCTACTCCTGGCTTTAGGAAGTGTAAACACTGTAGTGAGAAAACATACATTGCCAGCAAGTGTCCTTCTGTCGTCAAAGCTGGTTCACCAGCTAAGTGCAAGAAAGTAACCAAGTATGAAAAATCAACTAAGGTGAAATCATCCACAATGGCTGCTCTAGCAACCAAGGTGAAGAAAACCGTTAAAGCCTCTTCTTCAGGCTCAGCGAAGACAATTTCTGCTGAAAAATCTTCAGCATCAGACGTTGTAGTTCCTTCCACTGAATCCTCTTTATCGGGCTCAGTGAAGGCTTCCATTGAAACTACGTTAGTAGTATCAAAGGTTGTTCCTCTTTCCACTCAAACCTCTTCAGGTTCAGTGATGCCATCCACTGATGCTGGTTCTTCAGCTTCAGACGATGAAGCCTCTAACAAAGCTGGACCCAAATAGCTGGGTACCAATAGCATTCTTATTTTATTTCCTTGCTCAGGATGTTAAAGGCATATGATATTTGGACAGTGGTTGTTCAAGACATATGACTGGAGATAAATCTCTTCTTACTCGCTTCAAGGAAGAAAGAGGACTTTTCGTAACCTTCAGTGGAAACGAAAAAGGATATACCAAAGGTTTTGGTATATTAACCAATGGTACAACAACTTTCAAATGCGTTGCATACGTTGAAGGACTAAAGCACAATCTTCTTAGCATCAGCCAACTGTGTGATAAAGATTATACAGTTAAATTCTCAAAGAATTCTTGTCATGTTCTTGACAAAGATGATAATATTGCTCTAACCGGTTCTCGTCTAGAGAATGTTTATATCATCAACATGAAT
>NW_020200711.1:62808-93495 GCF_001531365.2 Cynara cardunculus var. scolymus | reverse complement strand
CTATCTCTAACACTGAACTTTTGAGTAAATATATCTATTCTCTCTCAGGTATGATTACTCTTCTCTTTTCTCAACTTAAAACCTTCACTGAAGCTTTCTCATTTTCAGTGATAAAATGTTTTAAAAGGTGGTTTCAGTGATTTTCTACACTCACCACATCTTCAAGTATATCTTTATACTTCTCTTAAAAATCTAAACGATCACAGAATCCTTTCTTATCAGTGATCAAAACATTTTTTAAATGCCAGTTTTAGTGACTCTCTTATCATTAAACCTGATGTCTTAAAACTATCAATGAATATTTTTCATTTTCAGTGATAACATGTTTTAAATGGGGTCTTCAGTTTCCTTTTGACACTGAATGACTCTTCATATTTTCTTAAAAACTATTTGTTTTTAAAAGAAAATAGTTAATGAACCGTCTTTATGACGACATTCTCTGTTTACTATGCGCGACGCTTTGAGACGTGCAAAAAGTTCTGTCATTATGCTACCTCATTTAATGCCATCCAATCATGGATGAGAACGTTGTATCTTTTTCATCATGACCATTTTCCCGAACCGTCAACTTTTCTCTCTCTCATATTATTTCTCTCTCCTCTTACCTATAAATATGAGACTTCTTCTCCACTTTTCTCTTTACGCTTACAAAATTCTTAGACGAAACTCTGCAAGAATTCTCCCAAAAGCAAGAACTCTCAAAAACTTCTAAGCTATTTCGACCTTTTCTCTCTTAACATCTAAGGTCGATATCTTCTTTTTTTTATCTTCTGTTATAAGAAATGTTTAATCTATTTAAGAATTTTATTCTCTTAAATACATTAAACAATAAAGGTTTTTAATCTTTTCTTTCATGGTTATAATCTTGTTTCTTTATACACATTTCACTTGATAAACCCTAATCTTTTAAGGTTTTTTCAGAAGAAGTTTTTACTTGTTCAAAAACTTTTTCTATACTCTTAACCATAAACTCTTGGCTTATTTCTAACAACCTGTTTGCTCTACTTCTTATTAATACAAACAGATGGCTACCAAGAACGTCAACTTCTCCATTGACGAGATCTCCATCAAGGCCAACAACCACATTGCCTTGTTGGAGATACCTACCTCTAATGCGTTTTACCAAGATGCAGCTGACTTCCTCAAGCAGTCATCCTTGGGCTACGCTCTCAACCATGAGCCTCTCATGGTCAAGGTGCCTCTCATGGTCGAAGTCCAAGACGACGCTGGACGCAAGATGGAGCAGATCCATTTCACTTTCAACCGCATGGAAGTGAACTTTGGTGTTTCTACACTCCACTCAGCTCTTTGTCTTCCCAAGGGTCCCTTCGACAATGAACCCTCCACCTTCAAGATCATCAATTTTCTTGATGCCATTGGCTACCAGTGGCCAATGAAGAAGGACTCCAACGACCCTCTAAAGTCCTTGATGAAGATTGAAAAGAACAGGATGTCCGCTGTCTGGCAATACCTGTTTTCTCATTTCATCCAGTGCATGGGTGGAAAAACTGGAGGTCAGGACCAGGCCTCTAGGATCGCCTTGATCATAGGCGTATCTGCGATTCAGCGTCGCAATATGAATTATGTTGCGGTCACTTTCGATGACCTGGTGCTCAAGCTGAACAAGCGCCAGCGAGAAAAGGTGGTGCCTTACACCAGGTTTCTTTCAATGGTGTTCTCAAAGATCTTTAAAGCCCTTTACCCCAAAGAAGGAAACCTTCCGGTTCCAAGCTTGGATCTAGGATTCTGGATCATATGTTGAGGGACAGTGATGTGGCACTATCTTCCATTGTGTCCATCACTACCTCTTCTCCTCAGGTGTCCATGACAAGGGAAAACCCCCCTGCATCTAGCCAAGCCACCAAAACCCCTTCAAAACGACCCTCTCAACCAACTCTTGGTTCTCCTCAGAGAGCCAAGAAGTCCAAAAAGGGGACAACCACGTCACTAGCTGGGGCCTTTCAAAAGGCTTCAATTATTGAAACTAGCCTTATCCCTGTGGCATCTTCTGTTCACCCTCCCAGCTCTTCAGTGATTTCTCCCATCACTGTCGTATCAGTGGTACCTTCACCAATCACTTCAGTGACCCAAATCACTGAGAGTGTGAATATCAGTGCCGCCACCGCTGAACACTCACGTCTCTTCTCAACCATTTTCTCTTCTCCTCCTTCCTTGGTCTTTACGCATGTCCGTGATGTATCAACGACTGTCCTTCCTGATACTGAGACGCACACCACTGGACCTGAGGTTGCTCCTCTCGATGCTCTTCTGCATACGGATGCCCATCCTCTCGATGACATCTTTGCTCACGCCAGTGACAATCCTTTAGATGTCACTAATGGCCCCTCGGGTATTCCATCTTCCTACCCTTTCTTTTCTTCTAACCTTGAGCTTTCAGCTCACACTTCTTCTTTTGCAGGTCCTTCTTCGATGCATCAGTCTGATGCTCAGGCAGTGGAAGAGGAAGAAAGAGAGAAAGATGATGGAGGAGATGAAGATGTCGATGATGACTATGATATGGCGTCAGACATCAAACTTCTCCTTCCAGCCGTTGATACCGTCCTCTGCAGGATCAACGAAGTCCACCAAGAGATGCCCCGCCAAGGTGATCTTGATGCGAACTTCCTTGCCATCCAGGCGAACGTTCAAGAAGTGCAGAGTCATCTCCAGATTTTCCAAGAAGCTGTTCAAGCCAACACCAATGCCATTGTTGTTCTTCACAGCAGGGCTGACATTGTTCAGGCTATCGCTGATCAGCAGACTGGCCTTCTTTAACATATCCTGGATGTTGTTCGTCTACCAGCTCCAGTGATACCTCCTTCTTTCTCTGCTAGTGATCGCGCTCAGCTCCATGAGACGCGTGAGGCAACGACAACTCTAGCCAGTGCTTTGCAAAGGCTAGAGGATATAATGGTTCTCCAGCGTCAGCGCTTGGACGAACTCTCTGGCCAATTCTCTCAAGTCTTAGCCAGAGAGGGGGAGATGAGGTCCAACGCTTGTGAATCATCCGATGCTATGCTTACTTCTTCTCAGGCTGTTGGTCTAGTATCAGCTGCAGCTGAAGCTGAGGCTCCTAGACCTGAAGCAGTTGCTGCTCCTGTAATGCCGTCCACCAAAGTTGTTTCAGCTGAGGTTGTTGATGCCATCCTTAGGGATGATGCCCATACCATCACTGCTGCTGGTGATGATGATGATGATGAAAATGAAGATGATGATGAAGACGATGATGAACCTACCATTCCAGACACCGAAAATGATCTAGATGGGGACGACGACGATGATGATGAAGATGACTTTACCATCAAGTTCCAAAAGCCATCAACCATCACCAAAGGTGTTACTCTCGGGGATTCCGCATCCCAGGGGGAGCAAAGGCAAGGTGAATCGACTCTATCAGGGAACCAGGACCCCAAGTCGAAAGGCAAGGCAGTCGCTGAAGAAGGAAACTTRAAGGTATTGTTCAATATCCCTCAACAACCTTTGTTTGAAGACTCTACCTCTCAGGTAGTGATTACTTCAACTTATCAACTTCATATTCCATCAACAACCCGTGGTCGACTAGAGCGGGTACTTGATCAACCCATTTCTTGTGTTCCTACCGACCATCAGATGTCTCAGCTGAAGGAGTCACTCGACCAGACTAGAGTAAAAATCCATCTTCGTACCTCTAGTGGTGGTGAGTTCGACTTCTTGTCTAAAGCTGAAAGACTCAAAGCATTAAGGGCTGAAGAAGAGCTAGAGATTCAAAAGAAGCAGACTGAAGACAGCTTGAAACTGGCCAAGTCACTAGCTGAAAAAGTCCTTCCGAAGAAAAATTCCAAGAAAACGATAAACGCTGTCCAAGCCTAAGCTAAACTTCTTTCGATTGCAGAAGTTGAGCATGAAAAGAATCTAAAGCTAGTAGAAAAAGACAAGCGTTAGAGCTAAGCCAAGCTGAAAAAGAGAATCAGTCCCAGCCTGATTATCAGCGTCAGCGTCAGCATCAGTGGACGTTTTAAAGACGGTGGAACGCTGGTCTCAATGCTCATCACCAGGGACAATTTTGATGCCGTTACCGAGTATCCTTCCTACCTAGGTCGTTATGGATTCAGCGAATGGATGGAGATCAGACAAGCCATGCAGCAATCCAAGTCGAGACACAAGACACTTATCGAGGACACCATCATCGAGCTTATCAAAAGGATGTCCAGGTATGTCAAGGTCCCTGATAGGCCAACTCTGAAGAAGGGTGGGAAGAAGAAACTCAAGCTCTCTGATCCTAATGATGGACTATTCCTAAGGAACGAACATGAAACAAGGTTCTCCTTAGATGAAGTCCTGAAGGGTCATAAGAGTACATACATTTCTATGTTGAATCTTGACTTGCCAGATAAGGGTCCCTATAGACCCAACTCTGTGCATTTTAAACCTGAGTTAGGAGTTATTTTTTTTACTATGAAGGTGAAGTCATTTTTCAGAGAATGTCAGAGCTACATCTATGTCCAATAGATCATTTGGTTTATCTTTTGCTCTGGATAGATGATAGCATGCCTGGAAGAGTCGTAGATCTGAAGATACGAAGGGAATTCCTATGTCGAAGAAAACTTGGTGAAAATGTGCCTAGGTACATAGATCTAAGATCTCTAGAATAGTTTCTCTTTGTAACAACAATCCACTTTTCCTTGTAACTTCATGTACTATATCTACTTTCAGTGATTGTACTTATGTTCTGTAAGTTCTGGACATGTACTGTAATACTTGTAATATTTCCTATGATTAATAAAATGTGTATTCCTTGTACTTCACTGAAAAAGATCCCTGAAAAAAGTAATAGGGACACAAGTCTATAAGTTCCGATGTTACTTTTTACATTCGCTGACAATCTATGAGTCAGTGAATAAGCTTTCARYTTCAGTTTCCGTACTTGCAATTTTCTTAGATATAACTTATGAAAATTTTCAAGCTGAGACTGGCTAACTGGAAAAGATCCCAAAATAGTAAAAATGGACATGTACTTTATATGTAACTTTTCCATACTATTATTTGATAAGATAACCTTATTTATGTTATCTTGTTATCATCAAATAGGGGGAGATTGTTGATCCTCTCTCTCAGTGATTTGATGATAATCCCTTTTTCACTTATACGTTGTATTTATATTTATGTATTTTCAATTCCAGCGATCTTCATTGAGTATGTTCAGTGATCGCTGAAGAACCTACACTGTAATTCTATCAGAGACATCAATACTTCAAGAAGACAACACTCACACCAAAGAACCTTCAGCAAACGTCGAAGACTGAAACTGAAGATTAGAGACTGACAAGTACGTGATCTGAAGCGGTATTCAGTGATTACAAGTTTGTCTACATATGTGTGAAGACTTCTCAAGCTTCAGCGAATGATGATGAGACCTTTAGGTCATCCCAACATTCAGCGATCAAAGGAAGCTTGCTTAGCACGATTGTTGTTGTCTTGTCCTTATGCACAGAAAGAACAAAACCCATAACCTTATGAAAGTTGGTACGATACGGAGTCGACTAGTCGACTCTATTGTCCAGCAACTTTAGGTAAGGATGTGTGCTCATGAATAGTGCTTTTTGTACTATTCACTGTAGCAAAGGACAAGTCTTCCTCTTAAGGCTTGACACACACTCTAATCCTACCATATTGCATTACATGAACATTTAATGCATTGGGTATAAATAGAAGTGTTTCTTCTCCATGCAGAGGGCGCGCAACATTCTCTAACCCTAATTCTTACTTCAAGCATTTTCTAGCTTAAGTAAAGGATCTTCTTTACAACAATTTCTTTTCTTGTATTTGCTAAGACTTTGTGTGTAACTAAAGATTGTTTAGATAAGTTTGTACTAACTTATCTTTCCGCAAACAATCTTGTAAAATCTGTATTGATCTTCTTTATCAATATATATATATTTTAAATTTTAAAAAATATTGTGTTTGTATTTATCCCCCCCCTTCTACAAACTGTTTCTTTTCTTGTAGACCCTCATGGGACCAACAATAACCTTCGACCAAAGGTCGTAGGTTTTATAATCGTTGATGACCTTCAACTAAGAGTCGTTGGTCTTGTGGTCATAGATTACCACTATCATATGTAGTGAGGTTGATGGTTGGATGTAATGGCATTATGGACGCCATGAGAGAAGGAAATATCTTCATTAGTGGAGCGTGTGAATTTTTACCAAAACAGTTTTTCCCCGAGATTTATGTTTAAAATACTTCATTTGAATTTTAAATCTTGCACAAAAAAGACAATTTTATCAGGGGGGTTTGACATGTGTTGATCTAGGATTTGATTTTGTTACTTGTAACTGAATCGGTTTGCATAGAGAACTGAATCGTTGAAGATATCATGGGTGTCACGTTTGAGGTAAGTTGTGGTTGGGCACATGGCATCTATTGTGCGGGTGATATGAAAGGTCGCGATAGATGTCACTCATCGAACGGTCATCTGGTCGTGCAATGAGGCATTTTCTGAAATCCTTTCCTCTTGAAGAGGAGCCCTATAAAATCTTTACCATATTCAGGATTTTTCAAATGTATAAGATATGATCCCACTTCTTTCCTTAGTGAGTTTTTTGGAGTCTTCGGGGGAGATATCATCATTCTAACTAAAGTAAGGATGTTGGATCATTTTAGCTCTGTAGAGAACAGAAATTTTGAGCCTTTAGATGGCTAGTAAATCTTCCAATGAACGTGCGTTTATATACTCTTGGACCCTTAGGGTGGGAGCAATGCCCTTCTGGGTATTTCATTTTATACGAATATCCTTCTAAGATAGGGTTTTCATGGCCTTATTATCCATTATCGAGGGAGTTTTTAAACATCTTTGAGTTATCTCTGGGCAAATGACGCCCTAATTTTGGAGAATTGTTGGCGTTATAGAATGCCTGACACCTGATTGGGAGTCTTCGTCTCAGTGTTCTTATTTTATTGTTGAACTCTTTTAAAAATGTGTCTTTATCTTCCAAGGTATGTCTTTCTTTCTCTATCACTGAAAAGTTCTTCCTAGTGATAAACTATTTAGTGATGCTCTTTCAAAACTTAAAACAATCACTGAACTCTTTCCATTACTCAGTGACAAAAATGTTTTAAAAGATAATGAATAGTCATTTAAATATGACGCCATTAAAATAGATTTTTATAAGGAAAACAAATGTCTCCATACTCTCTAACACACGACGACCATTCCTATCCTCTCTCCAATGAAAACCTACGGACGTGGCAAAACCATCGTGAAATACTTTTCACGATCTATCAATATATCTCTCTCATCTTTCTCTCTCATCTCACCTATAAATATTACTCTCACACTCATTCTCACTCTTTATGCTCTCAAAACTTGTTTTGCACGAATACTGTCAAAGCAAAAACACGAAGAACACACACTACTTTCTTTCTCAACATTTTCAAAGATTAACAAGTTTGTTCTTCTACATTTTTTCTGTATTCTTCTTCAAATTGTTCTTCTACTTTTCTAACTTGTTTGTATTAATCCTTTTCCTCAAAAACAAAAACATTGTTTCTTCTTTAAAACCATTCTTCTTTTTGGTTTTTCAAAACCCTAACTTCTAAAAACCCTAGTTTTGTTCTTCAAACCTACTCTGGTATATATTTAGTAGTGTTGTACTAAAACTTTGTTCTTCCCATCCCTACTCTTTCTAATCCAGAAATGGAGGCTGCCAAAAATGTTTCCTTCGAGTTGGGCGACAGTGTTTTCAAGCTAAACAATCACTTATCTCTTTTGGACATCCTGAGTGACAAAACCCAGTTCAAGGATGCATCTTACATTCTGAAAAACTGGGTCTTAGCTATGCTCTTACCTTCCAACCTCCGATTATGAAGGATTACCTAAGTAACTTTTGGTTTTCTACCAAAACTTCCAAGAAAAGGACCCCAAGGTAAATGTGGTCACCAAAATCTCATTTCAGATTGATGATCTATTTGCCAGCTTTAGACCAGCAACCCGTTGCTCAGCTATGAGACTTTCCGAAAACACATTTTTGTTGATGAGCCCACTGAGAAGATCATTGAGTTCTTGGAAAGCATAAACTATTCTTGGGCAAAGAAGAAAGACTTTGACGAACTCATCAACACACTGACAAAAATCAACAAAAACTACATGTCAATTGCTTGGAAGTACCTCTTTCCTCACTTCATTCAGAACATGGGAGGAAAGACAAAAGGACAAGATCAAGCGAGCAGAGTAGCACTGAACATCGATTAATCAGTGATCCATAATCAAAATATGGATTATGCTCTACTCATATTCGATGAGTTGGTGTTGAAGCTGAACAAGTGCCAAAGGGAGAAAGTGATCCCCATATATCCGTTTCCTTAGCATTATCAGTGTGAGGATATTCAAAGAAGTTTATGCCAAGGATGGTGATCTGTCGCTGTCTAGACTTGGCCAACAAATTCTAGAACACAAGGCCACCATTGAAGACGTTGCACTTATTCCAGGTATGCTCGTATATATTATCCTCCTCCTCCAACTTCTTTGATTTTTCCTATGACAACGACATTAGATTCCCCTAGTGTCTACCCATGTCACTAACCTTCATCCTCAATGAAGAGGACATAATTACTAGCCAATGTTTGTCCTTAAAAGAGGGTTAAGAAAATCAAGAAAGGAAAAACTACATTGTTGAGTGAGGCCTCTGATAGGCCAAGGTCATTGAATTTGGCCTTAGCTCCAAGGCAACTGCAACCACAGCCAAATGGATGTGACCACAACAACCATCTCAGTGATCAAATCACTGGTAGTGTGATGTTGAGCTTGTCCATAACATAATTATTAAACAGGATCACAACCCCTCTTTCAACAACTATTTATTATTCCTCTCCGCATTTGGTCTCGACAACATAGGTCAATGAACCATTACCGGTTGTCCCTACTAATGATAAGGCCCTATTCATTGCCTCAAAAAAAGCTGAAGCATTTAGGTACTCAACTTCCTTATTAGGGAATTAACGCACAGAACATGAGGGTGACTCCTTCGAGTCCTTTCAGTATATCAATACCGATCCTCATGATGGCATTGAAGATAAACTTGGCAACAATCATTCAGATGATGCTAAGAAACCCTCAGGTACTCTACCTCTCCATACCCTTTTTCTCTTTATTACTAACCCTGATCAAACTCATGCTCAATGTGTTTCTCCTTACTCTTCCTTTTAAGGTCATAAAGAGAATGTTGACATTCCCTCAGCCACTGAAGAATATGATATAGTTGGGGATATTAAGCTAATGTTGTCCCTGCTCTAGCCATCATGCTGATAAGAGTTAAGTCCATGACGTATAGGACAAAGGCAGAGTTTAGAAGTCCTTTTTAAAGATCAAAGAATACATTGAAGGATGCTTATCTGAGCTAAAAGATGAAGACCATAAATTAAGACTGACATCCTGAAGAAGTCAAAGCTCAAATATCTCAGCATGGAGATTCCCTGTGGAAAATTTTGGAAATTCTTCAGTGACCTACTCCTACTCCTCCAATTCAAGATCCTTCCTTCACAGATGTTGATTGACTGATCTTGGACCTGGTCACAAAATTATACATCAACCAAGCATCCTCCTTAGTTCATTTGGAGATGAAGGTTGATAATCTAAGAGCTAGGGTAACTCTCCATCTAAGAGGAGGAGAAGAATGTTTATGGTGAATCAGAACAACCCTTGGATGAAACAAGCAAAACAACAAGAAGCTGAAGCTGCCAAACTTATCGACGAAGCTAAAGTTCTTATCCTAAGTCTGCTGAAACCACGATTGAAGTTGTAACTGCTGATGAAGAGATTCTCTCTTCATCTCCAGATGATGCGTTCGTCATCGGAGCTCCTTACACTTATACCTCCACACACCAGCGATCAATGCTGATATGTTGATGATGAAGAGGATGATGAAGAATAAGATGATGAAGACATAGAGGTTGATGGTGAGGCTAACATCAGTAAGCAAAACAATGATGATGACAATCATGATGATTTCTTCATTCAATGAATACCTCAACAAATCACAAAAGGAATCTCATTCAGAGAACCATCATCATAGGGGAGAAACCCTCTTAGAAAGAGCAACAACAATCTTACTCCAACATAGGAAAAGGGATTAGCTAAAGAAAATTTGGCCATCATCTACAATTCTGAGGGGGAGCCTAATCAGAGCTTAAGAAAGAAACAAATGCCCTAAATCTTTACCTACCTGAAACCCAAGTTTCACTTCCTTTATCACTAAAATTAAAGATCCTATAAACCCTGAACCCCTTCAAATCTTAACCCCTTTCTCTCAATCCTCAGTTATCTCCTCTATTTCACCTCTCACTACTACCATTATCTCATCTTCTTCATCTTCATGTGAATCTCCTCTCAAGACCTCAGAGATACCTTCAATAGTTAATGAAGAACTTCCCTAGTATATACCTAAAGAATTCGATGTTGAAGAAGATGAAGATTCAAGCCTAATCTCTCGCAGGTCTTCAAGCTCCAATCTTCAAAGTCTAAGTTTAGGAGCTGAAGAATCAAAGAGGATGGCTCATATAATGGAAAAAGTTGAATTATAACAGAGTAAAAGTTCCTCTTTGTACCTCTGGAAATGATTTCAGCTTTCTATCTAAAGCTCAGAGGAAGCTCTTAGGCTCAATAAAAACTAGAATGCCAACAACAATTGTTGAACGAAAGTCTTGAGCTGACTAAGGCATTATCTATCTATCTGCATACTGAAGGAGAATTCAAAAGAGCAAACCCATCGATGCATAAAACCTTTTCCTCCAAGAAGCTGAAGAAGACAAGACAAAGGAGTTGTCACTGAAGGAGAAAGAATAACAATGGTGGAGTCTCAAGGTCGAGCATCGCCTTAACATGCATATTATCACCAATGTCACCATCATTGGAAGAGGAAATGATGGAAGGATTTTGGTCAACATGTCTATCTTTAGAGATGATGGAGACTGGATCACTAATTATACATCCTTCTTGTATAGATATGGATATCAGGAGTGGCTGGAGATTCATCAATGAATTCAAAAGTCTAGGTCCATATACAAATATATTGTCGAAAAGAAGTTGAACAAACTTTTTGAAAGAATATCAAAGGTTGTAGTTGTTCCTTCTATACCACCAGGGACGACACGCAGAGGACGAAACACTGATGATGCTAGCATACCACTGAAGAACGACCATCAAACAAAGTTTTCACTCGATGATGTTCTTTCCAACTACTCTTCAGATCTTTCAAAGTTGAATCTAACCCTCACTGTCAAAGGTAGTCAGATTCTTGGTAATGTCATCTATAAACGTAAACAAGGAATTTTCTTCACAAACATGAATGGAGATCTCAGTTTTTAGTGAAGCTCAAAGCTTCATCTTCCACCTGAAGACCATATAATTTTCCTTCTTATGTATTGTGATGTATCAACTCTTCCCCGCCAGTTTATGGATAGAAGAACTTGGAAGGAGCTATTAAAAAGAATAGATCAAGCAACTGAAATTCCTTATTATATCATATTTGATGATCTTAGCTGATAGATGAACTTTTTTTTCTTATCTTTGTATTATCTGTTAGAAGATCTTTCTGGTATTGTGCTTCTCAGCTTTTGTTCATGTACTTGTAATCTTTTTACAAATCAATGAAATTTTAGTGAAGTACTTTTTACTCCATATAAGTGCTGGAAAGATCCCTCAGAACAGTAAATGGAACATGTATGTTATAAGTTTTATTTCTATTTTGTTTAATTTAGCAAATTCCTTTATTTTATTTGTCATCATGAAATAGGGGGAGATTGCTTATCTAAACTCTCTAACTGATTTGATGATTATCCTTTTACTTTGTGAAAATACTTAGTTCTGTTTTCAAAGTTTCAGTTTTAGCGATCAAGTATATCTGAGTCTATTCGGTGATTGCTGAACATGTATTGTAACAATTGAGAAGTTAAGTAATTCCTTCTAGACAAACTCACATTAAAGAAGATGCATCGATATCGAAGATAAAAACCGAGACAAAGATAGTATACTCGTGATCTTAAACGACATTCAGTGATACCATGACTGTCTACATCAACTGTGAAATCTTACCAAGATATTAGCGAAAGATGAAGGAGTCCTCGACGACAAAGGTATGATATGATTTGTTTTTCTGTCTCCAAACGTGATTATCGAATACCTACAGCAATTGTTCATATACAACCAAAAGTCTGCCATATATGAAGGACAAGGACATGCATTTCACTCATCTTTTGATACATGGGTTGTACTCTTTGAAGTGCATTTAACGAAGTGTATATAAATATATGAGAAGAGTCTTCTTCTTAGCTACATACATATTCTACACCTTCAAAGCCTTTTACCTCCTTTAACTCTCTTCTCTCTTTTTCTTTCTTTCTGCAAGAAAAGATTAGTGATTCTTAGGTTGTTTACGTTAGGACTTTTTTTTATCTAGTTGTACAACAATATGTAAATTCCATATTGGTTATTCTAATAAAATAAAAGACTTTAAAAGTGAAAAATTGTGTGTTTGTATTCACCCCGGTTTCTACAAATTGTTTACTCTTGTAGAACCCCTTTGGGACCAACAAGAAGGAAGTTAGGTGAAAAAATGCACAAACCCTAAAGAAGAAGGCCTTTAAATGTTCTTGGACTATCCAGCCACTAGTGCTCTATGCAACCTTGGTCGTGACTTAAGTTTCATAAACCACTGTATCATGTTCCAAAATATTGTGTGTTGATCCCAGATCTCTCAATAACACTGATAATCAGGTTAAGAATAACCAAATTATAGTGTTTTAATGAACAAAATGATGAACACTCAAGAACAGTGTATGAACATTCAAAGAACAATCTTGAGTGCCAATAATTTCACTTTATTCAATATGAAAACGTAAAACCGACGTTGATTACAATTGGCCTAATCACCTATTTATACTAGTGATAAGAAGATAAHTATMTAGTAAAACTATCTAGCCAATCGTCTAGGAAAGATAATGTTTATCTAAAGTATGGATAAGCTATAAATCGAGATAAACTTGAAATCCAGCTGTCGATTAGTTATCTCCAGCTGTCTTTCATGGGATGATGATTCAACCTTATCTTCATATCTTCATCATATGCCTCTGGTTGAACTGCTGAAGAAAACTCTAAGTGTTGTTGATCAGAGGGGTGATGAAGATGCTCTTTCCATCGCATCTCTGGTCGATTCATCGACCCTCTGGTTGTTCTCCAGACTTGGTCAATTCTGCCTAACGTCTTCATCGATCTTCTGGTTCTTCATCACTTATTGTTCTTCATTACTTTTACACTTATGAATTATGGGGTCTACCATTGTGCGACCCTGAATGTGACCAAGGTCAGATGACAAGTTACATGGATGCCTTGTTACCCGAAGTCTCCTTGTTTTTCGCATCCTTGACCCTTAATAACTTGATTTTCTGAACTTATTACTATTAAATCACGACTATTACACTTGAGACATGAGTTAATGACTTTTAAAATCGGAGAGGAAGAGATGAATGTCTCAACACATGAGTTTAAATGGTCTTTAAGATAAGAGAAAATGAATAAGTTGAATTTAAATGTAAAATAGTAAATAAGACCATTTAAAAACATAAATCAAGAAAAACTAAATTAAGTAAAGATGATGCATAAGAGATGTCACGTTAGCTATGAGCTATCCATGTTTCTCCTTTATATAACTGTGTATAGATTTATGGAGGGAGTTTCAACATAAAAAATTGTAAATGTTACAAATTATACAAACTAATCTTAACCGTTCATTTATCCTCATGCATATTTGGTTTCATGAATATCCAATTGTGATAATAAACAAACTTTATCATCTTATATAAATATCTCGATCATAATGAATGAACGAATAATGATGACCATCTTCCATAAACACCTTTATTGTTTTGTAATATAAAGTTTGTATTGTTTTTAATGTTTACATAGATTGAATTTGAAACTCTCCCTAGATAGATATTTTTCATATATATATATATATATATATATATATATATATGATATTTATTACACTAGAAAATTAAACTCACACAAACGGTTTGTATTTGAAACTCCCTTTAGATAGATGTTTTTAAATATAGAATATTTAGTATACAACAAACTAAAGTTCACACATACTTTTCATCTTTAGCAAGGTTTGAATCCTTGACTTCTAAAAAAGTTAGGATATAAAGTACCTTGACCTCTTAAAACATAAAATTCATGCTTTCATTAATTGAAAAACATAATAAAAATCAAAACTTTATGTGTTCATATGCTTACAAACCAAAAGCAATCAAACCCCCAACATCTAAAGATTAGTTCATATCGTGGGTGGTAGAAAACAAAAGAAAAGAGAAAGAATTCATAAGTTTAGACATGGTTTCTCAAGAAAAATCTAAAACAAATGTAAAAACTCCTTTTTGATGATGAATCTCTACAAGTAACCAATGAATACAGCTTCATATCTACAATCCTGATGTTAAATTCCTTGTTTCATATCTCTAGAATCGCCAAAGAATAGCCTAAAATCTCCTCTTGCCGTCTCCTTTGAAGATTGAATGGTCCAATCCGTCGAACCCTAAATGAAAAGTGTTTACAAATGACTTCAAAGGTTGTCGCTAGTTTCTGCGCTAGTTAAACTAGCATGGAAACTAGCCCAAGAATTTAATGTCGCAGGGATGATCAAACTAGCGACGAAAGTCATCTTGGTTATTGTTTTGGCCATAAATTCTTCATTTTAGCTCCGATTTGGCTCTAAAAAGTGTCATTGGACTTCTCTTTGAATTAGCTATTCATTAAGACTATTGAATCTTTAAATTAAGCTTAAAATATCAGATTTCTCCTATCTTTGTTGGTAGGTCGATTCCGATACAAACCTGCACTAAATTGTCAAAAAAATGCTTAGTTTTCTTGGAAAACGAGCTGAACTACATGAAAAGTGGTACAAGAATAATGCAAAAAATGAGTATCGACAACCACAAACTGAACATTGCTTGTCCCCAAGAAAATTAACGACAAATAAAGATAAGAACAGTTCAAAATCAAGTCTAATTTGCACAATGAGCCAAATAGGTATATTTATTTGATAACAACTGTGTCATATGATCGTAAAGTGAAAGAAATTGACATCGAACTACACTCTTATCACAGATAATTGAATAATAAGCATTGAAGATGAACTAAAAATAGTGACACCATAATGAGTTCGAACTAGTCAAGCACCCTTTTGGAGAGGATTTTGCCTCGACCCTACCTCACGGATACTCTCAAATACGCTCGAGTCCTAGGCTCTTACACAATACAAATCAAGCAATAGAAAGTTATGTACAATGAAACTGACGTCATATCTTCATGAAAGATGATATGAACAACAAATGTATGTAGCAATGGAGATCTCAAAAAGGAATCAAGTAATACGACAAGGAATATTAGTATAAATCATTCTACATCAACCAGGTCTTTGTTGGGTTTTAATGGGGCTAAGGGTGATGGCTAAGAAAAGAAAGTCAAAGAGGAACAAGAATCCTGAGTGTGTCACAACATAAACGGTTCTCTTGTATCCTCCCATTTCATCTCCATCTAAACTTTACATTCAATCCATTACACCTTTTCGGTGTGTTTATAGGGTTGTTGCATATTCTTTCTTCTTTTGTATGCTCGGGCAACTGATTAATTTTTTTTGGCAACTACATAACCCATTTGAGTCTATTTTTGCTTATTTCCTTCCCTTTTGTTTTCCTTTTGGTCCTTCCATTTTCTACCTCTTTACTTGCTAACCGTTTTCAATTTCTGATACACTTTCAGATAAGGGTTGGCTAATATTTCAGGTAAGGTTTAACATCGGGTAGTGAAAAGTTTACATAAGTGTTTCGTTGGACACTAGCTAGTGAGCACACAATCAAAGTAAAAGAAGGGATAACTGAATATGACAAATGGATATTAAATACACAATGTTGGGATCATTTCTTAAGGTCCACACTATTTGTAACCAAATAAATACTACATATTTTGATGACCTTCTTTGCTACTTAGTGCAAAAAAATAGTGAGATCATGCTATAATCATATTTGAACAGCAGTGAATATGTGTATATGACTAGAAAAAAAAATTATATCCCTTAGGAAAAAATTCGATATATGTATAGGCTTAATATCTGTTGGGTGGTCTCTATTAATGCCTCCTAATCATGCAATTAGAACAATTATCCCTCAAAACTGTATCACCATTTAAAGATTCTCAAACCAATGCATAATTTTCAAATATCTCAATGAATTTCACGTAATCAGATGTCTAACAAAATTAAGTGAAAAGAAAAGCATAAACACTGTGATATAATGATAAGTGTGCCCATGCGAGCAACCACAAATCTTACCTATACATTGTCTCCAATGTGTCAGCTTGATTTTAGGTAATATATACTTATAATGAAATAGTTATGTGAATTAGGGTATAGTGATCCATCTGAGTAAATAAAATATAGAAAAGGAGAAATAACATAAAAAAGGGTGCGATGTGTCGAACCGCTTAGCTGGCTTGATCAGCATGATGAGAGGAAGAAGCCTCTTATAGTCTACGTCTATGTGTCGGTCTTCTCCCCACTTCCATGAGGCAAAACCTATATATACCCTTGGTCAGTTAGACGACGCTCCAGATCAAATGTTCTCGTCCTCATGTCATCGTGTAAGGTAAAGTAGCAAGAGGATCAAATAACAAAAGTCACAATCCAGCCACCATGCTTTGTAGTGGTTGCCTTTGCATGTCCCATTTCCTGAAACCAAGAAGACTATGGTAAATAATCAATAAAACAAGGAAACCCGTACCTAGATTGATGTCTAGGTTGGTACCATGTGCAATAGGTGTATTCGATGATAAACCGACACCCCAAACCTAGGTCATGTCCTAGGTTGGACTGATGCTCACTATGTGGGTTTCACAAGATATGGCAACCCCAAACCTAGGTAGAAACCTAGGTTGGTTTTACATATAAATAAATGTACTCTCAACAAATGACCCTAATGGAGTATATGGGTATGCCTTATCAAATTTCAATTAAAAAAAATGCATAAGAATCATCACTTAAATGCAATCCACCATGTTACCCAAATTAAAGTATCACATAACACAATAAACTCCAAAATTACTTGCACATTTATGGTAAGAGAGCATAATAGAAAGGAACGGAGCATACCTTGGATTGATGTAGGATGAAATAGATTAGTAGAAAAGATGAAATGCTTGGAATTCATCGTAGGTAAGGAGAGCTTGGGAGAAATCCAAGTGGAATGTGGTTGTGTGCAGCACCGGGTTAAAAATCCTCGATCATGAAACAGTGGTCCACGCTAGTAAACTAGCAGTAAAACTAGCCCAAGAAATTTAACTCCAACGATGAGTGGCACTAGTTTTCACATTAGTTATACTAGCGATGGAACTAGCGATGAGCATAAAATGTAATAAGCTTTCCAAAGACCACCGCTAGTTTTATCAATAGTTAGATTAGCGGTGAAACTAGCCCAAGACCTTGTACATACAACCTAATCCAGAGACCACCACCAGTTTCCTTATGGGTTAAATATTCTCGTGGTTAAACTAGAAGTGAAACTAGCGACATAAATAAATCCAACTTAAACCTTGTGATTACCGTGGGTTTCATAAGGACATAAACTAGCAACCAAAGTTGCAGTAGTCTCTGTGAGGTCCCAACAACCTTAGTTTTTACTATAAACTCTAAACAATGCAAGAAAGAGAACTCTATCTATCTAAAAATCAAAAAATATGAAAAGGTGAAAGAAAAAAACCTGGTTGGTTGCGTCCCACCTAGCGCCTTCTTTAAAGTCGTGGCTCAACTTTGTGGCTCTCAATTTGGCTCGATATCACTTGAGGAATCAAACCGCCAACACATACGATTTCTCCTAATTTTTCCCATATCCACTTTTCCGTTATCATCTGTGTCCATTTCAGTCTTAATTCTTTCCAATTCACCTCTATCTTCTATGCTTTTGAGAACCTGATATATTGTTATATCTTAGATTCATATAATAGAAATCCGTAATTTAATAATTCAAATATGAAGAATTGCACTGAAATTATTGATAGAAAAACAATAATACAAATATACATACATATATGAAATTGTGTGTATGTATATATTATGTATACATGTGCAGAAATTAAAATAGAAAAGCAACACAATACTAACTTGATTGTTTCAACGATTTTGACAAAGAACGTGAATAGGATGAGGCCTGCGTTATGCAGTGTCCTTAGACAGAAATTCGTCCCACGTATCGGTAATTAGGACGTCTGACTAGAGGATTCAACAATTCGTTCGTAGTTGCAAACCCGAACCTGACGAATCAAACGTATGCTTCCATCTTGAATATAGAAATCGAGAGAGAGAGAGAGAGAGAGAGAGAGAATAGAACCCAGAAAAAATTGTGAGTTCTCTAAAAAATGAAGCGAAAAAGGGGTATTTATAAGTAGGTAACCGGTAACCGATGGTAACCGGTAACCGATGGTAACCTACGGTAACCGACAAGTAACCGCCAAATAACCAACAATACCCCACATTTTCTATTCAAACTCCAATAATACCCTACATTTGAATAGAAAATAAGCTAACTCAAGGTTCTTATTGTTCTATATCGATGAAATAAACATGACATGCTACGAAAAAGGTGTCTTTGTGACTTGACCCATTCGGTGTGAATATTCACTGGACCTACTTTGTGGGTAGTGACGTTAATGTCTTGAACTAGCCACGTTTTGTAGTAAGTTTAGACGATGAATATCACACACATCATGTTAAGGCGTATTTTGATTCTTACCATTGCGTTCATTTCGGTCGTGAACAGATCCTTCTTCATGAGACTTTTAGGAGACGTAGCCATCTTCGTCCTCAAAGATGCGACCCCACATCAATCTCATATAGGTGACGTTGATCAAGAATATTCCGTTGTATTCTACTAGAAAGCTATCAACATTGTTAAGAATATATATTCAACCCTAAAAGCATCAACGGAAAATACACGAAAAGAACATCATAGAAATGGACATACCTGTGTATTGAAACTCTTGAGTTTTCGTCAACTTGTTTTCCTTTGAACTTAGACCATAGAATCTCCAATGTTGCTAGGTTAGGTTTCTGTTGAGTAATAACTCAATGGATTGGCTTTAAGCCCATCCCCCTTGATGTATAAGAAACTTGCTCTCTACTTAGGCCTTTTGTCAAAGGATCTGCGATATTTTCCTTTGACTTTACGTAGTTGATGGATATGATTCCATTATTAAGCAAGTCTCTAATCGTCTTGTGGCGACGTCTAATGTGTCTAGATTTGTCGTTATAAACTTGAATTTTTGCTCTTGTGAGTGCAGCCATACTATCACAATGTATGCATACGGCAGTGACAGGTTTTGGCCACAAGGGAATTGCTTCTAGGAAGCTCTTAAGCCAGTCTGCTTCTTCAGCAGCTTTATCCAAGGCTACGAATTCTGCTTCCATGGTACACCGTGTATTAACGATTTGCTTTAAAGATTTCCAAGATATGGCTGCCCCACCAAGTGTAAATACATAGCCACTTGTGGATTTGCTTTCTGAATGATTGGAAATCCAATTCTCATCATAATATCCTTCTAATACGGGAGGGTACTTCATATAATGTAACCCATAAGTCATTGTGTATTTTAGATAACGAATCACTCTTATCAATGCATACCAATGATCTTTACTCGGGTTGTGTGAGTATCGGCTTAATCTGCTCATGCTGTATGCCAAATCCGATCTTGTACAATTCATTATGCACATTAGGCTCCCAAGGGCTTGAGTGTATTCCAGTTGAGAGACACTATCTCCTTGATTCTTCTTTAGTTGGCTAGAAGGATCGAAAGGAGTGACTACCGGTCTATCGTCATAGTGACCAAATTTCCTCGATACTTTCTCAATATAATGTGATTGAGTAAGTATGTAACCGTTTGAATCCCTTTGGATCTTTATACCAAGTATCACGTCTGCTACTCCCATATCTTTCATATCAAATGAATAGTGGAAATCCATTTGGTTTGATTGATAACATCTAAGTTTGTCCCCATGATTAGCATATCGTCTACATATAGGCATATTATAACACATGTATTCTTGCATTGTTTCACATAGACACACTTATCACATTTATTTATGTGAAAGCCATTTGAAAATAGTGTATTGTCAAACTTTTCATGCCATTGTTTCAGGGCTTGTTTAAGTCCATAAAGGGACTTAATGAGTTTACAGACTTTGTTTTCTAGGCCTTTAACAACGAAACCTTCCGGTTGTTGCATGTATATTTTATTCATCTAACTCACCGTTTAAGAAAGCCGTTTTCACATCCATTTGATGAATTTGAAGGTTGTGAATAGAGGCTATCGCCATCAACGTCCTAATAGACGTGATCCTAGTCACGGGTGAGTAGGTGTCGAAGAAATCTTGACCTTCCTTTTGTCTAAACCCTTTGGCTACTAGTCGAGCCTTGTACTTCTCTATATGTAACACCCCCAAACACCACATTTACATATAACACATATTTCATTACATGGAAATATAGTTTACATCCCAAGGTTCCACTAGTACAAAGATTCCTATATGTACAAAATCTACATATGAAAATTTCCAAAACAAATCCTGTACTTAATACATGTAATACAATATGTATCTTCAAAATAAGCAATCTTCAAAAGCAGAGAACAGGTTAGGAAAATAATCACATTTTCCCTTTTCCCTTTAATATCCTTGGACCCCGCCATTCCTGCATTGCATAATTTAAAAACAGAAAATGAGGGTTAGACCAGAAGGGTTCCGTGAGTAAATCCCTTCCTTGCAAATGCAGGGTGATGATCACCAAAATATAATAAGGTATCTTTGCTCAGGAATATTTGCAATACAATCAAATAAAGCAGTCCTCAATGACAAGTATATCAGAATAAACTCAAGAACCTTACTTCTATTTATAAAAATATATCTGCTTAAAGATCCAATGTTCCTAATATTAAACAAATATTGTGACCAAAATTTCTTTGAGCCATCAGACTACAAAGACATGAATTTCTCTGAAAAAGATTTAAGGCAATACTTGCCTTTTATGATAAACCATTTTCCCCTTCTTAATAACGCCTAAATTATTATTTATAATAGGAATAATATCTCTAATTCATCAGGTCACAAAGAAATGATGACTCAAAGTAATTAAATCCAATTAGTAATAATAATAAGAGTTATAATAATATCCACATATGACAATGCCTCCCTTATTCCAAGTACACCTTTCCTTGATATGTCACCCTTATTCCTTCATCAAAACAGGGCTATTTATTAGAACAGACAAAAGTCACCACGTCTGAAAGTACCCATTCCCAGTTCCAAGCCAGAACAGACAAAAGTCACCATATCTGGGGGAACTACTACTTAAAACAAGTTTCATACCAAAACAGACTTACGTCACCACGCTTGGTAGAAACAGTTTTACAAAATCCACTTCTATACCAAAACAGACTTACGTCACCACGCTTGGTAGAAACAGTTTTACAAAATCCACTTCTATACCAAAACAGACTTATGTCACCACGCTTGGTAGGAAGGTTTCCCAAAATATAGTTTTATACCAAAACAGACTTATGTCATCACGCTTGGTAGAAGCATTTTCCCAAATCCAGTTCCATACCAAAACAGACTTATGTCACCATGTTTGGTAGGAATATATCTTTTTATTTAAAAAGATATAAAATACCCCTTTTATAAATCCATAATTAAACACGATAATAGACATTTTTAAATTATATAAATGTCTAAAATATTCAACATTTGAAAATTATCAAATATAAGTCACCCGGATAAGTTATCCGGATATATAATTCGGACAACACTAACTCTTCTTGTCTGATATACTAATTCGGACAACACTTGGTCGATTTAAAACTAAATCGCATGACTCATGTCCGGTTTAAGGCAATCCGGATAGCACATGATCAGTTTAAGACTAAACCGCTCAATACGTGATCGGTTTATAACTAATCCGCATGACCCTTAAGCTATTTAAGGCTAAACCGCTCAATACTTGGTTGTATTCATACTTCTCCGTTCAAAACCTTTGTTCGATTTACATAGTTCAAAATCCACTAACACCCTAAATCGCATAACACTTAAGCGATTTATGAATAAATCGGACACCTCCTATCCGGTTTAAGAGTAATCCGGACAAGCTTTGTCCGGTTTATACCTAGTCCGATCAACCCTTGTCCGATTAAACCCAAATCGCACAAAACCAGTTTTAAGAATAATACGCAGTTCTTTCTATAGTAATAATCAAAGCTTTTAAAAGAATATTTTTAGAAATCACTCACCTTTATGAAAGCTTGAAGATGAAATAGCAAAATGAATCCAAATTTGATTCTCCGGACAACCTTTCTCTCTATTTCCTCCCAAAACTCAAATGAGGCCAGAAACCTCACCAAATTTTCAAACCCTATATATATATTACTTTCCAAAATTAGGAAAGTCGGCTATACCAGCCAACTCTCCCACATACATGCATATGCATATATATATATATATATATTCATATATACAACACACACATACTCATATATATATATATATATATCCACATATTATGCATGTATCCTATGCATAAAATACAATACTCACATACTAATTTTTATGTAAGCATGTATCCACATAAACAATTAATTCATATAACAAATACCTTGGGTAATAATCAGAATCCGGTTATCACACTATAGTACCATCGGATCTCATTTTCCGTTTGAAGATCCATTTATGGCCAATCACTTTATGATCTGGAGGTAAATCCACCAATTTCCAAGTATTGTTTTGGACAATTGAATCAACTTCACTTTGAATGGCCTCCTTCCAACAAGGTGCTTCCGAAGATACCATAGCATCCTTATAGGTTTGGGGTTCTTCGTTAACCACAAAGGTCATAAAGCCGGGACCAAAATCTTTGGCAATCTTTTCCCGTTTGCTTCGTCTAGGCTCTATCTCTTCTTCTTGAGCCTTAGAAGTTGTCTCTTCATTTGTTTGAACGGTCTTGTTGGTGTCAACTCCTTCACATTGTCGTTTCCTTGGACTAGTGATTCCTTTCTCTTTATCCTTGTAAGGAAAGTTATGTTCAAAGAATTATGCTTCTACAGATTCTAATATTGTGTTATTGTGAACATCCTCTATGTATGACTTATAGACTAAAAATCTACAAGCTGCACTATTGCTTGCAGGACCAAGATATATACAATCAATGGTCTTTGGCCCAAGCTTTGTCCTTTTTGGCAAAGGTACTTGGACCTTTGCAAGGCAACCCCACACTTTCATCCTTTTATAGGAAGTAATTTTACCTTTCCATAACTCATATGGTGATTTATCACTTTTCTTGTGAGGAATTCTATTTAGTATCGAATTGGCAGCAAGACATGCTTCACCCCAAAAACTATGCGGTGCTCCCAAAGTAATTAACATTGAATTTATCATATTCTTCAATGTTCTATTCTTTCTTTCGGCCACTCCATTTTGTTGTGGAGTGTAGGGAGCCGTAGTTGGATGGATAATGCCATGAACAGAACAAAGTTCTGCAAAGTCCTTGGATTCGTATTCTCCACCTCTATCAGACCTCAGAATTTTGATTCGTTTGTCAAGTTGGTTTTCAAGTTCTGCTTTATATGTTTTAAACATGTTTAAAGCTTCATCTTTTGTATATATTAAGTACACATAACAACGTTTGTTGCAGTCATCTATAAAACATACATAATAGTTCTTTCCTCCACGTGTAGGTGTTGATTTATAGTCACATAGATCACTATGAATCAGTCCAAGAACTTCATTGGATTTCTCTAAGGATTTATGTGGATGGCTTGTGTATTTTGCTTCAATGCAAACTTCACACTTGGTTTTGTTATTGTACACTTGGGCAACATACCAACTTTCATCATCCTTTGTAAGGATCGGTAATTTACATGCCCAAGTCTAGGATGCCATAAGAAAGATGAGTCGATCATGTACATAGAAGCAGTGCTAGGGCCTGCATCGGTTTTGTTCATTTCAATCATATTTACATCAGAGTTGTTCATATTTACAACAGAAAGTTTGAAGAGCCCCTCATGGAGGTAGCCCTTTCCTACATACACACCTCCCTTAGTAATCACAAATTTGTCAGATTCAAACACCATCTTGAATCCTTTATTGCTAAGGGTAGGTCCAGAAATCAGGTTCTTGGTGATCGCAGGAACATGTAGCACATTTGTCAGTACAAGATCTTTCCCCGAAGTCAGCTTCTGGTTCACCTTTCCTCTTCCTTCAATCTTCGCAGTTGTGGCATTGCCCATGTACATTGCCTCTTCATCATCGACCTTTTGATAGGATAAGAACTTGCTCTTGGAATTGCATATGTGCCTTGTGGCACCGGTGTGGATCCACCAATCAATAGCATTTGTGGCAAGGAGAGTTTCAAGCACTCCAACAAATTGATTTGGAGAATTGGCCACATTTGCTTGATTATTGTTTTCACCGGCTCCTCCGGCAACTCCTCCATGGTCTCTTCGGTGGCGGCAATCTTTGGCCCGATGTCCCGGCTTTCCGCACACTCAACAACTCAAGGTACGTTTCTTGAACGTCCTTTTGTGAGTTGAGAGTGGATTTCTAGCATGTGCATTATGCTTTCCACCATTCCATGGCTTGCCTCTTTCTTTTTGAAATCTGCCTTTAGAAGAGTTTTTAGCAACCATGTTTGCACTTGGTTCCAAGGAGTTTGCGTTGGCCTGATGAGTCATCCGGTTGTCCTCCTCCACGCGAAGTTTGAATATCAATTGCTCAAACGTCATGTCCTTGGTCAAATGTTTAAGATACAACTTAAAATTTTTCCTAGTGAGAGGTAATTTGTCAATGATAGAACCAACGAGGAAGTTTGAGTTAATACCAATACCTTCGACTTCTAATTCATGGACGAGAATCTGAAGTTCCTCCACTTGCTTCACCACGGACTTTGAATCGATCATCTTGAAGTTCAAGAATTTTCCCACCACCAGTCGCTTGGAGCAAGCCGCTGCGGTTTTGTACTTGCTTTCCAAGGATTCCCAGATTTCTCTTGCAGTAGAGAAAGTGGAATAGATGTCATACAAACAGTCGTCAAGGGCATTAAGAATATAATTACGACAATTATATTCATTGCTTTTCTAAGCATCAAGAGCCCTTTGATATGACGACATTTTTGTGCGGGTGGGTGGATTTTGTCCTTCTCCAACCGGTGTTATTGGTGCTTCGTCAGTAAGTACGTTGGAGACGTGAAGCGTCGTGAGATAGAACAACATCTTTTGTTGCCATCTTTGGAAGTCCGACCCTTGACGACTGACTAGAGGATTCAACAATCCGTTCGTAGTCGCAAACCCGAACCCGACGAATCAAACGTATGCGTCCATCTTGAATATAGAGATCGAGAGAGAGAGAGAGAGAGAGAGAGAGAGAGAGAGAGAGAGAGAGAGTAGAACCCAGAAAAAATTGTGAGTTCTCTCAAAAATGAAGCAAAAAAGGGGTATTTATAGGTAACCGGTAACCGACAAGTAACCGCCAAATAGCCAACAAATATTACCTTTTCATTAGCAACTCTGAAAGTCATCACGTCTTCTTCCATATCTATGAAACCTTGCTTGTGGCTAAGAACGATCTTCAAAGATCAGTGGCACTTCAGCATTATCTTCCACGTCTAAGACTATTAAATCATAGATCTGCTAGTTGAAGTGTCATGTTCATTGGCTTCACCTTACTGAAGCCAAGTTTCGTGAAAATAGATAATGGTAACAAATTAATACTCGCTCCTAGATCACATAACACTTCATTAAAATGTAAAGTTCCATTTTGCATAGGTATTGGAAAACTCCATGGATATTCAAGCTTCCTAGGAAGCTTATTTTGAATGATTGCATTGCACTCTTCAGTAAATGCAACGATATCATCACCAGAATCTTCCTCTTCTTGGACAAGATTTCCTTACTGAACTTGAGATGTATTGGCATATGTGCATGTACATCCACGAATGGGATATTGATATGCAATTTCTTGAAGATGTCAAGAAACTTCCTGAATTGCTCCTCATCCTTGTGTTCCTTCAGCCTTGCTTTGATGGAGTGTCACATCATTCTATTCTGACTTTTTTCAATCAGTAGTATTCTTAATTATGGCATCTTCCAGTTCAACATATCCATCTTCTACTTTTTCCATCTCTACCCGTTCTTTCTCGGATTTATCGATCACTGGCTCATGAGTAGAGTCCTTGATCGATTCCTTATGACTCCTCAGATAAATGGCATTGCAATGTTGCCTTGGTTTGGGTTCTGGTTGGCTTGGTAACTGATCCTGAATTCGGGATTGAAGAGCTTTAGCTATTTGCCCCACTTTCCACCTTTCTAAGATCTGAATTGAAGCAGTAATCTGATTAATCGTTGATTTTAAGTGTTCCCACTGAAGATGATAGTTCCCCAACAGTAGTGTCCATTTTTGTCGTAAACTTCACCATCATCTCCTCTATGCCAGATTTCTTTTCTTTAGTTGGTTCTTCTTCTAATTTCCTATGGTGGTAACCTGATGGAAGGTAAGCATTAGTAGAAGAAGATGAATTAAAGGATGGCTTATTACCGAATTGTTGTTATTTCCCTGTTATCTCTTTCAGATGATTCTGAGGTTGGTTCCATGAAAGATTAGGGTGCTTTTTCCATTCCTCGTTGTAGGTATTCGAAAATGGACCATTACGAGGTTGGTTGCTTCGAATTTGAATATATTGAACTTGCTCGTATTGAGACTCATAATTTAACTTTAATTGCCTTCAATTCTTTAGACTCTTTCTATCTATCTGATTGAAGACCTTGCAGTTGTATAACTATGCTCTAATAGATTTTCAATAAGCTCAACTGCCCCATCGTATGTCTAGTTCATCAATGCACCCCCATCAGCAACCGTAATATCATTCTTATATCGAGGATGTAGGACACGGGACTATTCGTGAAGGCTATGATGCAGGCACTTTTTGAGCATAATGATTCTTGATCCCATTAAGCGAAGTGAGTGATCTCAATTGTTAACTACGTTGTCCGACGGGGTGGAAAGAACTTTTGCAGAAAGGCAGCTACCATTAAATCTCATGTCTTGTTCTGCCCATTTGGTATGCCTTCTTCCCAATCTGCTGCTCTGGCTCTTAGAGAAAACGGGAATAGCCGGAGTCGAATAACATCATCATTGACTCCGTTAATTTTGGAAGTATTTTAGAGCTTTTCAAATGAACAAAGATGGCCATATGGATCTTCAGTAGGTGCACCTCCAAACTAATTTTGTTGGATAAGCTAAATGGTCCCATATTTGAGGTCAAAGTTATTTGCATCTGCTTGCACTCCCAGATTGATGTTTGCAGCAGTAGGATTGGCATAATTCCTTATAGCCCTTTCAATCTCCTAATCAAATATCACCTGCACTACTTAACATATACTAACAAGTACCTGAAATACAGAAAGAAGAGATTAAAGAACCAGATTCTGATAGAATAATTTAAAAACAACAAAAATAAAAATATCCAATGTAATAATACTTATAGCTGCTGGTGCCATAAGTGCAAAACTAATTCCCCAATAACGATGCCAAAAACATGATGGACGAGTTTACACCCCCTAAATTTAACCGCAACTGTACAGTGTTGAATTAAGTAATATGTACGGTAAGTACGAGTATCAAACCAATGGAACTAGGTACTGAGTAATACAATGACTATAATTACTACTATCGGGATGATCTAAATTAGATTCATTGATTTATTAATTAAATAACTAATTAAACTAAGAATATATTAAACAATTTCAGTAAAACGAAAGTTGGAAACTTTACCAGGAGAAAAAACAGTTGGGAGTTTGAGTCCTAATGGCCTCCACATAGAATACTTCAGTTGTAATAATTATGAGGCAATCTAATTAAATGAATACATAATCACGAAGTTCAATATTACTCTCCTCTCGAGTTATAATAGATTTATCCCTGAAAACGTATATTTTATTTCTCAATCTCAACGTACAAATTCATCAATTTATTAAGAACAAGATTGTAAAATGGTACTAAAGCTTAATTGGTATATCTCGATCCAAGTTCTCACCTTAGGCCTATGAATCAAGAATCTAATTATAAGTTATTTTTCTCGAAAGTAACTTGTAACAATTAAATAGGTTGAAAGTCGATCAGGCTTACAATAACATTAAACACAAAACTCACATGCTTCATTAATTGAGAAAACCTAATAAAAATCACAACTTTATGTGTTCATATGCTTACAAACAAAAAGTAATCCAACCCCTTATATCTAAAGATTAGTTAATGTTGGGGGCGGTAGAAAACAAAATAAAACAGAAGAAATTCATGAGTTTAGACATGGTTTCTCAAGCAAAATCTAAAACAAATGTAAAAACTCCCTTTTGATGATGAATCTCCACAACTAATCAATCAATACAGCTTTAGATCTTCAATCCTGATGTTAAATTCCTTTTCTCATAGCTCCAAAATCGTGTAAGAATAGCCTAAAATTGCCCCTTGTCATCTCCTTTGAAGATGGAATGTTCAATCCATCAAACCCTAGCTTAATTGTGTTCAAAAATGACTTCAGAGGATGTCGCTAGTTTCCACGCTAGTTAAACTAGCGTGGAAACTATCCCGAGAATTTGAAGTCGTGGGGATGATCAAACTAGCAAGGAAAGTCGCCTTTGGTCATGCCATAATTTCTTCGTTTTAGCTCCAATTTGGCTTCGACAGTACCGTTGGACTCCTTTTTGAATTCTCTATTCAACAAGTCTATAGAATCTTGAAATTAAGCTAAAAATCTCAGATTTCTTCCATCGCTCTTGATATGTCGATTCTTATACAAACTTGCACTAAAATGTCAGGAAAACGCTTCATTTGCTTGGAAAATGAGCTAAACTACACGAAAAGTGGTACAAGAATAATGCCAAAAATGGAGTTATCAGGTTCGACCTCTCATCTCACTAGAAATTCAAGTACTCTTCCTAAACTTTATAATTTGATCAATTATCAATTCTTTCTTGTTGGTAATGGTACTCACATTCCAATTCATGGTTACGGGATAACCACCACACCCCTCATTCACTCTAAAAAACGTCCTCTACACTCCTTATATCACAAAAGTTTTGATCTCTATTCGTAAATTTACCCGTGAGAATCATGTTTTCATTGAATTTCACCCTTTTGGTTTCTTCATGAAGGATCTCAATATGGGGACAACTCTCACAAGATGCAATAACATTGGAACTTTCTACCGATTCTCTCCTTCCTACAATGCTGCCAAGTCTCCGTTCGCCCTTCCTTCCATTTCCTCTTGTACATGGCATAGCAAACTTGAACATCCATGATCACTAGTTTTCAATTTTATTAGATCTAGGAATTTTATTTCATGTTATTGGATATAAGTACTTACATTAAACACATTGTGTCAATTATTAGCATGTTTATGTATCCTTAAATAAATATGATGATCATATTATGTAAAGAAGTCCTTCATCTATTATCACCAAGGGACTGGTAATGAATAAATATCATTGTGAAGTCTGGCCATAGTCCAAGTTGGAAGTGCACTAGGTGCAACCAGAGTCACATGCGCTTGTTCGGAGTACAAGTGTTGGACAAGACCCACAATCAGGATCGTGTCCTGAAATGGTGGACACTCTTATCCTCATAACTGTTTGATCTATATATACATGAAACTAAACTTGACGATACGGCTAATGATATATGAATCAACAGGGGTCACATAAAAAGAAGCAAATTGACCTCAGTCGTATAATTGAATGCTACTCGGTTATTTTCAATCCAAACGATTATCATGCAAATTATTATTTAGTCAAAATAATATGTTCTGATAATGATAAAATATATTTTATACATATTTTGACTCGTGTTTAAGTACAATATGTATTTAATGCATATTATTATTTTCTTTGATTTAAATATATACTTAACTAGTTATGCGTGACATTAATTATATAACTTTTATATTTTGAAATAAAACTTATATAAAATAAATAATAACTAAGTAATGAAACTGTGGTTGGTTTTTGATTGCTAGTTAGTGTAACAACCCACATATTCTACGTACCGATAATCCACATCATCATACTCATAACACAAAATATAACATCGTTTATAAAATGCAGATTAACAAAATACTTTCTTATAATACATTTTGAATAACTAAACGTCATTCATACTAAACTTTTCCCTTGCCTTTATCTTGCGAGGTATGATGACCTGCAAAACATGTTAGTCCAACAACTGAGCGTTAGACCAAAAGGTCTAGTGAGTGTATAATTCTCAAACGAACAATATACTTTCCAAACAATCAGTTCAGAATCAAACCTGTTCTGACACATAAACTTATATATGTCTCTCGCGGTTACACCGCTATTACATCTCACTCTCGCGGTTACACCGCCATTTCATCTCTCTCTCGCGGTTACACCGCCTTTTCATCTCTCTCTCGCGGTTACACCGCCATTTCATCTAAAAAAATACTTCAATTATATTTCAACACATTAACCGGATTTGAAGTCCGGTCAACCTTGTCCGGATATAGAATCCGGGCAAACACTTGGAATTTAGTCAATATCTTTGTCCGGATTACAAGTCC